>NW_015112877.1:522229-527973 GCF_001443285.1 Poecilia latipinna | reverse complement strand
TATTATCACTATCTTATTAAAGTGTAATGAAAATTGAACTTTTTTGCCCTTTCACCACCATATATCTTCAATAATTCCAGACCAATCCACAGATATAACATTTTTCATATTTTCAAACTGCTGCAGTATCGGCCTCTGATCATCAGGACACGCCTCCACTTCTGTCTTTGTCAAAGATCATTTCCTGCAAAGATGAAAAGAAGCAACAGAGAAGATCAGTGATTGTTTCCAGCCTCTCCATCAGCACCAGACAACATGAAGGACATCAGCAGCTATGGGGTGGAGCCAGCTTCTTTTCACTTCTTGGTCTCTGCCACTCTAACTCTAGCCATTTTGCAGCATCAACTGTTGCCACTTTTAGCTTCTCGTTTTCTCCCATTGCCATGGTGATTTATGTTATCTGCCTTCTTTTCTATTTTTATATACTAACACTCATGCTTAACTCAGGAGCTGTGTCCGTATTCAGAGTCTGCATCCTGTGAAGGACCCGTCTACACAGGACAGGTCCTTCACAGTCCGCGAATAAACGATGACCGGAAGAGAAAAGCTGTGAATTCGGACAGGTCTAGCCTTCACCAACTGTCCCCACCCTCACCTCAGCGTAACTCATGTTGACTTGACTCAGAATCAAGTAACCTTGGAGATACCTGCAGTTCTGGAACCAAAACCTGAGTATCAGAGGTTACTCCGGGTATCCACATTCTATTCAGAGATGTTAACCTTGCTTTCTGAAACAGGGTAGCTGCAGTCAGACTGATCAGAGCTGTGACAAAAATCTGATCAGTCGTTTCCTATTGAACTGAAAGAAAAAACACTGAGATGAGATCTGATGCTACCCCTGCTTCATGAATGAGGAACACTGTCTGTAGACATGCTGGAAGGCTGGACGCTGGAATCAGCTCTGCTTCTTCAGGGCCGTTTCACAAAACTAGGAAAGCTCATGAAGCAGGGATTTTCCACATTTCCTGGTTAAGCCTGGACTCGATTTCACAAAAGCAGACCCCTTAACTAAAATACCATTAATTTTATTATTCAGTCAACTGCTATTTTAATATTATGACAGTAGAACATACCATTAGAAATGTCATAATTATCCATGTGGGCATTATTCCTGTTTGTTTCTGAAGACTGCTGTTATAAGTTTGACAGAAAGACCTTTAGAGGACTATTGCATTTGTTGTGGGGATTAGAGAAATGGCAGATAAAGAAGCAGATGTGTTGTAATCAAATAGGCCATGTAAGTTCTTGCATACTCCTCTGAATGAAAGATGACAATTTAAGGAGGAATTTTTAGGTTTTTAATGGCCATAAAAAACATTTACAACTTAAAAGAACTTTTGTTTTGGAATAGAAGTGAATAAATGCACAGTTTAAGTCACCATATTTAAAACATGCATTTATTTACAGTATAAACACACCTTGTGTCAATCAAAGGGGATGTCAATAACAAAATATATTTTATAAGCTCCGTTACGTGTTTTCTTTTGAATTCTCGCTGCCACTAAGCTGCCTTTGCACTAACAGTTAAACAGGAAATTGTTATTGGAAGTTAAGCATAAAACTAACACATTGTTGTCAACATTTTATCCACATACTTCCCAGACACTGCAAAATGTTCTCATATTTAATCTAGATTTGTTGCCAGGTTTGTTCTGTACAAATATTGTCAAAATGTGGAACAAAGAAAGAGTAATGAGTGAACACTCTGTCAGATTCACATTATAATATTGAATCCCACTATTCCTTTCTACATGTAAAGCTGTTTACTTGAGCAAATGACCAGGTATGATTATGACATTTCCTACTTAAGAATGGTTTGGAAATGTATGTTTGTCATTTGCTATTTTACAGAAGCGTTGAACTGCCTTTGTTTGTATGCTGTTCATTTTCTCCCTTTGGTGGCTACAGTCATGGCCAAAAGTTTTGAGAATGATGAGAATGATTCAAATGTTAATTTTTACAAAGTCTACTGCTTCAGCTTTTGTTTTGATTGTTCACCTCAGTCAACAATCTATCGCATCATCAAGAACTTCAAGGAGAGAGGTTCCATTGTTGCCAAAAAGGCTCCAGGGCGCCAAGAAAGACCAGCAAGCGCCAGGACCGTCTCTTAAAAGTGTTTCAGCTGCGGGATCGGGCTACCAGCAGTGCAGAGCTTGCTCAGGAATGGCAGCAGGCAGGTGTGAGTGCATCTGCACGCACTGTGAGGCGGAGACTCTTGGAGCAAGGCCTGGTCTCAAGGAGGGCAGCAAAGAAGCCACTTCTCTCCAGGAAAAACATCAGGGACAGACTGATATTCTGCAAAAGGTACAGGGAGTGGACTGCTGAGGACTGGGGTAAAGTCATTTTCCGATTGTTTGGGACATCTGGAAAACAGCTTGTTCGGAGAAGACGAGGTGAGCGCTGCCACCAGTCTTGTCTCATGCCAACTGTAAACCTGAAACCATTCATGTGTGGGGTTGCTTCTCAGCCTCACAGTCTGGCCTAAAAACACAGCCATGAATAAAGAATGGTACCAGAATGTCCTCCGAGAGCAACTTCTCCCAACCGTCCAAGAGCAGTTTGGTGATGAACAATGCCTTTTCCAGCATGATGGAGCACCTTGCCATAAAGCAAAGGTGATAACTAACTGGCTCAGGGAACAAAACATAGAGATTTTGGGTCCATGGCCTGGAAACTCCCCAGATCTTAATCCCATTGAAAACTTGTGGTCAATCATCAAGAGACGGGTGGACAAACAAAAACCTGGGAATTCTGACAAAATGCAGCATTGATTGTGCAAGAATGGACTGCTATCAGTCAGGATTTGGTCCAGAAGTTGACTGAGAGCATGTCAGGGAGAACTGCAGAGGTACTGAAGAGGAGTCAACACTGCATATATTGACTTGCTGCATTAACTCATTCTGTCAATAAAAGCTTTTGTTACTCGTAATATGATTGCAATTGTATTTCTGTATGTGATGAAAACATCTGACATACACCAGAGGGCAGCAGATCATGTGAAAATATATTTGTGTCATTCTCAAAACTTTTGGCCATGACTGTAGATCTTTGAGTTGAACAGCCTTGCCCTAAACATTCAATATTTTCCATTTACTTAAGGCAAAGTTTACCATTAGAAATTAGGGTTGCAGTCCTTGAATTGGGATTGACTTCTTGTATTTTATTTTCAAATGATATATAGTTGTCAACAGTAAATGAGGTTCTTCACCAGCTGAGAATCTTCAATCCATTTGGAAATATTCCAGTGGACCAAACAACTGAAGAGTCTGTAAATAAGGATAAGTAAAACAACTGGAGGAACCAAAGGTTTCATTTTGAAAACCAGTTCAGTATGTAAGGTAACGTAGGAACAAGATGGACAACAAGCCAACAGAAGGTATGAGACATTACGATCCACAGAAGTCTGAAACAGGGCAGATGTAGAACTTATGGAGAAAAGCTCTAAGTCAGCATCAGTCTGTCCACCGGATTCATTGCATCACTAAACACAGCCAGTGATTTGCTGCAAGCTCACCATACTAAAGAGGAAGCTTATAAAAAGTTCAGAAGAGAGCATTTAGAAAAAGGCTCATCAACAACACTCCATGACACAATTTAAAAAATAGAACCTGAAGACATTATCAAGCTTCAGAAATCCACCTTGAAAGGACATAAATATCTTCTCAGGTGTATCATAATAGTTTAACAAAGAACAGACCTTCAAATTAAAGAGGTTGGGTCATACACTTGGTCCATTTACTTGTCTCCTGTTGTTCATTTTTTTACTCACTGCAGAACAAGTTTGTCTTGCAAGAGAGTTGGAGAAATCAGGGTCAGCAGTTGGTGATATTGAAGAAGTCTGCATGGATCATTGGTGGAATGAAACTTGTTCAAAAACTAAAAGGTGATGGCAAGACTTATCCTGACAGGTATGCTGACATTATTAATACCTCTGTAAGGATGCTGGATGTGGATTACAGCTCAGCTTTAAACTCCATCAACTCCTAACAAGTTGGTGGAGAGGTTAGAGTCCCAGCAGGTCCAAATCGACTCCCTTACCTTCTCTGTAGTCACACTCAGCACAGGTTTGCCCCAAGGCTGTGTCCTCAGCCCCGTCCTCTCCATTTACCCATGGCTGCAAAGCTACCCAGAACAGTATCATCTTATTCAAATATGTGGATGCATGTTGGACTCCAACCATCTACTCACTTTAAAGTCTTTACAAGATCCTTCAGCTTGTGAACATCTGGATCCTCCAGGTTGTTTCCACTCAGGTCCAGTTCAGTCAGATGTTGGTTGGACTTCAGAGCTGAGGCCAGAGAAGAACAGCTGATCTCTGACAACCTGCAGCTCCACAATCTGAGAAAACAAAATGTGAGCAACAGTCACTGAACATGAAACTATGGAAGAGAAGATGTTAAGGTAATTTTATTTATATAGCACATTTTCAGCAACAAGGCAGTTGAAAGTGCTTTACTCAAATTAGAGGAAATACAAACAAAACCAAAAAAATGAATGAAAGGCAAGAAGTATAAAACTAAATGTTGGTTCCAGTTCTGAGTAATTACTAGAACTTAACCCAGTTAAAGCTAAATATAAAGCAAAATGTTGGTTCTCCATGTCTGATTCTTGTTCTGGGTTGCTAAGTAAACAGGAGTTTCTCTCAGTTTTGCTCTGATGATAAAAGTATGAAGATAATTGTTGGTCTAAAGCAGTACTTCTCAAAAGCCGAGAAGCAGGACTTTATAATTCTCTTTATTCATTCATTCTAAACAATAAGCACCTGGCTACTAACTAAGTTTTACAGTTTTAAAAAGTTTTACTGTTAAGTCTAAAAATCCCGCTGAATCATTTGCACTTTTTCTCTTTAGAGTAGTCTTGATTAAATGTTACTGATTGAGTTAATAAATTCATCCATCCATCCATTTTCTGAACACCCTTGTCCCTCAGTGGGGTCGGGAGGGGTGCTGCTGCCTCTCCAGCTAACGTTCCGGGCGAGAGGCGGGGTACATCCTGGACAGGTCGCCAGTCTGTCGCAGGGCAACACAGACACACAACCAAGTACACTCACACCTAGGGACAATTTGGAGAGGCCAAAAAAAAATAACCCGCACTAGCTTAGTTAGCTACTTCACTGAATCAGTTGCAAAATCCATTGTGTGGCTTTTTGTTCACTCAATGAAATGAGCATGCATAAAGCACTTTGGGATCTCTCTTAAAGTTTAGAAGTTTTAGCCAAATTCTTTTGTTTTGTCGGTAGGCGATGAAAACTACCGCTTTTGTTGTGGGAGCTCGTTCAAAACACACCTGTTGCTGCCACAAACTAAATTTATCTGATTATTAGAGAACAGCCACGAACAGTGCAACAGTCCCCGAGCTCCACAAGGGCATCTTACGGCTCTTTCCAGTGGTAAGTTGCTGTCTATGACAGGTTAATGTGTGATTCGGTTCGGTTCTGGTCCAGTGGAGAGATTCTCCGTACTGCGGTCTGGAGCGCAGCAGCTGCGGTTATTTCTCCAATGAGTTGCAGCGACACTCAGCAACGGAGAACCTCAAGGTTCTGGTTCTGATGGATTAAATAAACCCAGATATTTCATTTTGTCTTATAAAATTCACCTCACACCAAGCTGATATTATGTAGTTCTGGTGTTTTACACCGTCAGCGCTAACAGCAGCTCAGACTCTGACCTGCTTCTCTGCTTTTCTCTTTATTCCTTTCAGCTCTTCAGAGAAACGAGCTGCTAGCAGCGATGCTAATTCACTCG
>NW_015112877.1:512699-519465 GCF_001443285.1 Poecilia latipinna | reverse complement strand
AGCTAATGAAAAACAACATAGGAAAAGGAACATAGGGAAATCTGTATAACGGGTTAATGTGTGATTCGGTTCGGTTCTGGTCCAGTGGGAGATTCTCCGTATTACGGTCTGGAGCGCAGCAGCTGCGGTCAGCAACGGAGAACCTCAAGGTTCTGGTTCTGATGGACTAAATGAACCCAGATAGTTTATTTTGTCTTATAGAAAAAGTATTGCTGCCCCAAACATAATGATAGAGACTCAGATCATGAACTTTATTATTTTTTAAATTCAAACGAAAAATAAAATTCACATCACACCGAGCTAATATTATGTAGTTCTGGTGTTTTACACCGTCAGCGCTAACAGCAGCTCAGACTCTGACCTGCTTCTCTGCTTTTCTCTTTATTCCTTTCAGCTCTTCAGAGAAACGAGCTGCTAGCAGCGATGCTAATTCACTCGTTACAAAACTTAACGATCTTGTTCCTGTCACTCCCCTAATTAAACTCATAATTATGATCCTCTGCACTGAGCGGCTCTCTGACAGCAGACGGTGTGTCCATGAACAAGTTTTACTAAATATTGTATTATAACCGAAAAGAGAGATGTAACTTTTTTTTGTTTAGTATTTAAAGTTCAGATTTTAAGGAGCTGGCAAGGTTACTTTGTAAAAGTGTGAATTTGAATTTAGCTGTTTGTTTAAAAATCTAATATATTGGTGAGTATATTTTTGTTTTCTCAGCAATTTGCAATCATCACTCATTTATGTAAACCCCAATACTGGTGAAACTTTTCTCCAGAAACACCTTCCAAATTGTCCAGGTTCAGTGAAAGGAAGGGTGCAAACCGCCCGAGGTAAACTTGAGAGATGCAGCAGCCATCTAGGCGAGGCCAACGTGCAGAGGTACCAGCGGTGTCATGGGTGCCTTGTTCAATGCATCAACTATGAACCTCGTCTTTAAGGAATAATTCTGCTCTTCCCATGAAATGCTCAGTGCAGCAAAGACACATGCAGGCAGGCTTGGTGTATTAAAAAACTATTATGAACTTTTTCTTTTTTTTCCTAAAACAGGCAGTGATTTGGCTGGTTGGGGGCAAATAAAGCCCAGCCCCCTGTTAGGCTTATAAATACACTAGAAGAAATCCTGCATAGTTTCTTACTTCAATGTCTGTAGTTTGCAGACAGACATTTGTAGAAAACCACAGAGCTCCTTCACTCCAGAATCTCTCAGGTCTTTGTTGTCACTCAGGTCCAGTTCAGTCAGATGTTGGTTGGACTTCAGAGCTGAGGCCAGAGAAGAACAGCTGATCTCTGACAAACTGCAGCTCCTCAATCTAAAGAAAAATATTAAAATATCTGAGGTAAAGTCAACTGGGTGCAGGTTAAAACACTAAGAAAAAGCATGTAAAAATATTTTTTTAAATTAAATTGTATCTGTACTGTATAGCACCTTTCAGCAACAAGGCATTTCAAATGCAAAGTCATCAATAACAACATGGTGCTCCTTTAATTAAGGGCTGCTGACTACAGTCAATCTCTTGCAGCTCCATCAATATAAATGCTGAGACTGCAAGAGCAATTCAAGAGAAAATCACCCATTTCTGAAAAAAATACTTTGGCTTTTTGCAAATTATATTAGTTGAAGTAATATGGAAACCACTATTAAAACTTCTGAAACTGCTTTAAATACCAGTTTGGGAAGTTTTAAAATGGTAAATTTGTCTTTGATTTCATCTTATTAGTAAATTTGAGCTTTTTCCAGATGTAAAGGAAACTCACAGCTGATTATCATAGCCTTAATGACTATTCACCTGTTTTTGTTATTGGTTTTGGTCCATAAGATAAAGGTTTTGAAGAAACATATAACCACTTATCACCATCACGTTACCCCACTTAAACCAGTAACGACCCATTGGGTATAAAATCCCTGGCCCAGGTCCATTTATGGGTCCCAACCAAATGGTCTATACTTGACAAGGAGATAACATTTACTGTCAGGTTACATCCTAAAAAAGAAGAGAATTCTCCACACTGTTGTGCAGTTGCATACTTTCTCCAGAGTACAATGCAGGAATGGAATATTTAGCAACAGTAAAATTGAATAACTTTAAAATTGATCCAAAGACACTGGATCAATTATTTCCATAAACTGCACTGCTGTGGGACGTCTACGTCCTTCTGGACATACAGGTCACTTTGAAGTCATAAATTGGTGAAACAGAAGTTTGACTTTGGTCCCATAAAATTACTGGTATGAATGACCTTTAAAAAAATAAAATAAAAATCAGACTGCGGCCAACGCATGTAAATGAAAGAATGCTGGACATAACGTGTCCTAGAGTTGCTCCCCAGGGTTTTTGCAATATGTTATATGTTATTGTTCATGACCCTGTAAATGCATTTTATGACATCCTATTGTTTTACTGAATGAGCACCACACATTAATCCCATCTGTAGCCAGAAGTGTTTTACAGTTTTATGCTCATACATTTGGCTTTAAACATTTCAACTTCAGTTATACCAATCTATTTCATTCTGTTTTAAATTAATACAATTGTTTGGTCTCACCTCTCTTTTAGTGTAATGTTAGTAGTAAAGTGGTTATCCAGGTATTAAAGCCCTAGCGCTTATTTTTAAGACAGCTGAGTTCCTGGACTAGTAAACCCAAGTAGTCAAAAAACCTACAGACAATCTAACAACCTTTCATTTTCAATACCATGTTTTTAGTGTCAAGGACTAAGAGTTATGATTCTGGTAAGAAAAAGAGATTAATGCCATTATCCATGCTCAATGTTTCAAAACCTAAAACAAAACAGGACAGCTACAAAACACAAAAACAAGAATACAGGTAAGGTGGAAACATTTTCCCATGAGGATTGGACTTAAGTTTTGTCTGGAACGGTGTAAGAAGGTGGTTTCTGCCTTTAAATCATGTTTAAATGAAATCATAACATAAAATCAGGCCATATACTAAACTTGTCATCCATTAAGGAAATTGAATAACATAAAAACAGGAGTCAACAAGTGCTACTCAGAAAATGGAAAAAACATTTTGGTATTAGTTGTGTTAAGCAATTTTAGTAGTACTTTTTTAATTTCATCAGCAGAAAAGGCTACCTTGTACACCAAAACTGCCAATCAACCTTATTAGAATTAACCCATGTGAAAATAAACCTGTATAGCAATGAAATGTTAAGTAGGAAAACAAACTGAACTACAGTGAAGATCCTATGTGTCAATAAAAATATCATTGCCCATGTGTCAGCAGGTTAGTGTTAACTGTACCGCACCTCATATTAATATCAGAGCAAATTCATAGAATGGTGTCTTACTTTAATATGCTTAGTTTACAGAGTGGACTCTTTAGAAAGCCAAACAGCTCATCCGCTCCAGCGTTTCCCAGGTCTTTGTTCTGACTCAGATCCAGTTCTGTCAGGTGTGATGGGTTCGACTTTAGAGCTGAACCGAGCAGAGTACAGCTGCGCTCTGACAAACTGCAGCCCCACAGTCTACATAAAAATAAAACATGATTATTTTATTTTTTTTATTCTAAAGATATCAAAAATATTGATGGGTGGTTAAAATATTTGAGAGTAAGGTCTAATTTGCATCAACTTATTTTAAGCATAAAACCAGAAAAGTGTGTCTTACCTAAGAGTCTTCAGCTTGTAGGTAGTGTTCTTCAGGAAATTGCAAAGCTTCTTCACAACATCGTCAGTTAATTTGTTCTTGCTTATATCCAATTCTGTCAGATAGGAGGGGCTGGACTTCATAGACGAGACCAGAGAATCACAACTGGTCTCAGACAAACTGCAGTCTGCCAATCTAAACAAAAAGTGAAACATATGAGCCAAAGCCAAAGTGATGCAAGTGAAAATCACATGGAAAACCACCTATAAATCTATGACTCCTATTCCAACAGTCGTTGGTTACCAAGTACACCATATACAGGTTGCTAGTCAATGACAGGGCAACACAGAAACAGGAAAAACAATTATTCACACACACAATCAAGCCTAAGGTCTATTTTAGGGAGACCAAGTAACCTCACATGTAAGTTTTGTATACTATAAAAATAAAAACAATGTATGCACAGGGAGGACATGCAAACTCTACCTTTATCTTGTTGAATAAAAAGATAAAGATAAATTATGTGTGGCATCTCAAACACACTGCCCAGTGTGTGGTTCTGTCTGTGCTAAAAATTGATAAAAGTTTATGCTAACTGATATAGCATTCACAACAGAACCTGCTGACAGCCGAAAGCTGCAGCAGTACCAGAGAGCAAAAGCGCTATAGGAGGAGGGATGAGCAGCGCCGCACAAAGATGTGATTGACACAGACTGTCACAACATAGTGACAGTTTCAACAAATATGCAAAAAATACTTTTTATAAGTTACTTACTACAGCCTTAATTGGGATTTAACAGAAGTGCAAAAAAGTATATGTTGTTTTTCAGGCTATTTTCCTGTTTAAGTATTGTCAACAAATCAAATTTTATGAACTAACAACAGTATTTTAAAGTCTATCCTCTGAGCTACAGGGAGCCAGTGTAGGGACTTTAAAACTGGTGTTATGTCTCCATCTTCCTGGTTTTAGTCAGAACAGCAGCAGCAGCTTCTGGATCAGCTGCAGCTGTTTGAATGATTTATTGGACAAACCTGTGAAGACGCTGTTGCAGTAATCAATGCGGCTAAAGATAAACGCATGGATGAGTTTCTCTAGATCTCACTGAGACATCAGTCCTCTAATCCTGGAGATGTTCTTCAGGTGATAGAAGGCCGATTTTGTGACTGTCTTAATGTGGCTCTGAAGGTTCAGGTCAGAGTCCATCACTACTCCCAGGTTTCGGGCTGATCGCTGGTTTTCAGTTATAATAACTGAAGCTGTGCATTGATTCTAGATCTATAGCTCTAGATTTATGACTTTAGATATACGACTCTAGATCGCTCCTCTTTAGGGGCAAAGATAACTTCAGTTTAGTTTCTGTTCAGCTGGAGAAAGTGTGACATTGTAACATAGATGATACACTACACGTGTATCATCCACGTAGTTATGGTAGCTAATATTATTTCCTGTTATAACCTGAGCCAGTGGGAGCATATAAATATTGAAAAGAAGGGGTCCTAGGATTGAGCCTTGGGGTACCCCACATGTGACCTTTGACCTCTCTGATGACAAGTTTCCGACTGAAACAAAGACATCCCTGTTCTTTATGTAAGATTCAAACCAGTTGAGCACTGGACGGAAGAGTCCGACCCAACTCTCCAGTCGATTCAGTAAAATGTCCTGGTCAACAGTGAGGTCCAACACAACCAACACAGTAGGAGAACTGTGGGTTTTTATATGTGTCTTCCAGTAACATATAATTACCCAGTAATACTTTATCATTCCTGTCAACTTAACATCTCAACACGGTGGGACTGCTCTGGCGCCCTGACCACCGGGCTTAGCAAGTTTTCTAGGGGAAACCCCGTGCCATTGTGTCAGAAGCGCTCCAAAGTATGGTGTACATTTTACAGAAAAGACAATACTAGGTCCAACTTCTATCATGTGCAGAGCTTTAATCACAATGAATGTATGAAATACTTCCACCATCCTCAAACAGCTGACCACACAAAATGCATCTGATCTGCTCTAATGTAAAGTGTTTGATATATTGTCTACTAACAGTAGTGACTGAAGGAGGCCAGCTTGCAGCACAGAATCCTTTGCCATAAATGCCCAACGTGATGGACTTTAATTTTGAAGGAGGAAGGGTCAAATTTTTAGGTGTGTTCAGATTGATTGGCCCCGATTTCTTCAATTTAGGATGATCAACAATCTGTTGATAGTTACATGTGAAACTAATCTTGTGCACCAATCTTTTCTACCACCACAAGGCACTGAGAGAGAGAGATGCTTTTAACAATAGTCGTCTTACTGTTGCCAACTTTGAAACTTTTCTGCTACAAGTAGTATAGAAATAAGTCAGTGTAAGACAAAATCAGTCAGGCTTCTTAAATATTGGTGATCAGCCTGAAAACTGCAATGTGTGCACTGCTACTTTCTCTTAATAACAGCAGTAATAACAGTTACTTCTGCTGCTATTTGCAAAACACCAGGAAGATGCCATTCATTTTCCATTAAATAATCACATAATGTTATATTAATGCCATGCTGTATAAATCTCCAACTCATATCAACATTTAGAGTACTATTCAATAAATTACAATACAGGTTCTGATGAGGCTCATTTATCATTAAATGTGCCTTTTGAAAACAACTTTTAACCTTGTATTAAATATATTCTTCATTAGATTCCTTGAATGATTTGAGTACCTCGATTATCAAAATTCCTTGAAGGAAGTGATCTGCCTTGAAGCTTCATTAAACTGTCTTATAATTTAGCGCATCTTGTTCCCAGGGGCGCAGTATAGAGGGTAAAGTGATGACAATTCTAGGGGCCCTGACCAACAGGAGGGCCTCCACAATATATTTATTGTTCATAGAAATAAAATTAAAAAAAATTGGGGTCCTGTCAATAATAAAATTATTCATATTATATTTTCGAAGATTGTTTTTAGCAGTAAAAATTTAATGTTCCCACTCCCAGACCAAAAAACACACATCCATATTTGCCCTGAACCCCCTTCGTTAAATGGTTAATTTCTGCTTGGAGCACTTCAGATTGACGTTGTTAGCAGCAGTCAGTGGAAGACATGAACGACTGTGACAGTTACTATTGTTGTCGCCCTCCGTCTCCGTGCTGCCGCCAGCTCACCACCAGGGGGCCCCCTCAGTCCCTC
>NW_015112877.1:505286-509016 GCF_001443285.1 Poecilia latipinna | reverse complement strand
ACTTGAGGTGATGCAGCAGTCAGTGGAAGACAAGAACAACTGTGGCAGTTACTATGCTGCTAAGAAAAGTTATAAAATCAGGTTTTCAAAAAATAAAAATAAAACAAATAGAGAGAGGGAGAGAGAGAAAAAGGCAAGAGTGCCAATTTATAACCCAGTTTTTCTCCAAGAGAGGTGGGTAGACTGTGTGAGATTATCAACCATTTAGCATAGTTAGCTTAGCTACAGACTACTGATTACCTCCATTTCACTAGCATTTAATAAATTAAGGGAAAAACATATTCCTATATTTAACTTGTCCATGTACCTTTTACCACTTAACAACAGATGAGTCAGTAAGAAGCAGCTCTAACCCACGTCCCTCCTGGCCTGCCCTCTCCTAAGTGAAACGAAAACTGCAGTATGTAACTTTTATATAAATATATTTTTTTCCACATATTTGTTAAAACTGTCATTATGTTGTGACAGTATGGTATGAGAGGTAATCTATGAAAAGTCTATTTCCTCTGCCTTCTCCCAGTGCTAGAAACACTGGGGGGAGATTTAATTTTTGGTCAGGGGGCCTAAGATTCCTGGCAGCGCCCCTGACTGTTCCAGCTGGGTAATTATATGTGTTGCACAACGTTCTTATTTCTAACAGCAAAGTCAAGTTTTCAAGTTCGGTCTGGAGCATCAAGAGAGATTTCACTGATTAATAACAATGTCCAGGTTTTTATAATTTTTTGGGGACCAATAGGCATTAAATTGACTGGCGCGATGCAGGGGATATGAAAGCCTTTCTCCTGGTCGCACCAACCCAGCCACTGGGTTGGTGCGACGTGTGTATGCATACAGGTTGGGTGGAGACTCATGCAGATATAGAATGAACACAGCAGGGTGCTGTACCTGTTGCTTAGCACAGGTTTACAGACAAATGTGAAAATAGGTTTACTACCATTTGGTCGCAGAGCGCTCCATGGTGGTATACAGTTGGCAGATGTGGTTGTGTGTGTGACAAAGGTGCCAAAACACAAAAGCTGTAAATGGCTGGGCAAAGTGAGAGTTCATCTATTAAATTGACTGAGGATGAATACATAAATTAAGAACTGGAGTATATACAGTTTATTATAAGTGTTTCTGTGAGCCTGCTTATTTATTATTAAATAGAATATAACTTCTGATTCTTTGCTGCCATTCACTCCAACTCAGCTCAGATTAATTTTCTAAACTGCAGAAAAATAATTATTAGGGATGCTCAAATATAAAAACTTGGGCTGATCTTGATACTCATACTGCATTTATGGCAGTATTTACTAGTATTTTAATTTATCACATTTTTATTCAATTACTCAATTAATCATCAGAATAATTAATAGATTTATTAATTAATAAAATAATTGTTTACAACAGCACTGATATGAACCTAAAATTTTAAACTGTGAAACTCTTGCATACAATGCAAGATATCAATACCACCATTTGTTGTTTCAGAACAACCCAACTTAGAAATGAGTAACAATGAATGAATGGCAGGTTTCAGGTCACATCAAAATTCAGAGGATGAAATGTCAGTCAAAATTATGAGGCAAATAAAATACCATACCCATACACAAGTTAAGGAATAGTTATTAAAATAAATAATTAAAACATATTTTAAAGTATCAGTGCTAAAGAAATATCAGGTACAATACAAACTGAAAAACAAAAGACAGCTGTACTGACCTCAAGATTTCTAGCTTACAGTTTGAACTCTCCAGTCCATCACACAGAAGCTTCACTCCACAGTCTCCCAGTTTGTTGCAACTTAGGTCTAGTTCAGTCAGATGGGAGGGGTTGGCCCTCAAAGATGAAGCCACAACCTCACAATGGGTGTCTGATAATTCACATCTGACAAATCTGTAATTACAGAAAAATGGTATTTAGGTGACATTAAATTAGACAAAAATCATAGAATGATTGAATGGATATGATTACTTCTTTTTTAAATCTGTGTTTGATATAACTTATTTTGCTGGATTGGACAAACTGATTAGCAGTGAACTCTGGAAATACTTTTTTGAAATGTCAATACTTTATCAGTAAAATTAAGTCAATTTGGAAATATTTTCCAGTGGCTTGACACCACTATTTTGCCTGTAGTATTTTGTAGTTTTCGGTCAGTTTCGGTCAGCAGCCATGACTTTAATTTATTTTCAAAATGACAGTGGACAGTTACTTTACACTTGAACCTGACCAATTTCAGTCGAACTACAATTGTTTGTGGATGTTTTTGGCTCAAGGCAGAGTGCTCACATGTGGGGGAGATGGCATCTGATCAAGTTCAACTAACATTGAAATCCCTGACGAAGGCTTGACATGATTCAATAAAACATCTTACTGGTCATATAAACCAAAAGTGGGGATTTTAGTTTTCTGTGTTTATTTTCTAGGTTCTATTTTCTGAGTCTCTGTGCCGTCTTCCCTTGATTGTTCCAGGTGTGTCTCGTTCCTGTGATTATCCCCATGTGTATTTAAGTCCACCTGTTGTCTCTTGTCGGATCCTTGTTGATTGTTCATTGTTATCGTAAGTCCGACTGTTGCATGTCGTGTGTCAGTCAGTTATTAATTTGTTTGTTGTCACAGTTGAACTGGTTAAGTCCTGTGTCGGCTGCAGCTCTCAAGTCAGTCGCTACCAGTGCTTGCATTATTCTCCGCTCACCTGAAGGAGGAACAGCTTATCCTGCTCTCTCTCATGTTTATTTGACAGTACTGCCTATAAAATATTTTTTTTAATATACCCAGTTTTTATAGCTTCTCTTACATTGTCGACCCATAACTGGATTACATTAGATCTAAGGAACGTAGGCCCAGCGGCATGGGCGGGCATTGCCACAATCAGCTGTGCCCCCCCTGGACGGGAAGCTGTTTGTTGTTACATTAAGTCACATATGTCAGAGTCAAGGCCCGCGGGCCACATCCGGCCCGCGAGAAGGTTTTTTACGGCCCCTGGGATGATCTTGATTTATTATTAGAACCGGCCCGCAGACCGCAGCAAGCCGGCACCCCGTCTGAAAAAAAATATCTTCCTTATTTGAACTGTAAGTAGTTCTTTAAATGTTCTGTGAGATGATGTACTTACCCATGTATCCATAACAACCGGAACTTTCAATATCCACCAAGTTATTGCCGAAATATACCGTCTATTAAACGAGTGCCCCCCGGATTAATTACACTCTCTGCAGCTGCAGCTGCGAAGTTACCGTATTAACCCGATACTTGCTGGAAAGTGCAACGTCTCCCCTTTCAGAAACCGTTGGAATTTTTCCACTTAGCGCTACGTGTGGCGGAATTACGGTACTGCAAATTTAGATGTGTCGCCGGCGACACATCTAAATGCCTTGACTCTGACATATGTGGATTAATAGATTTTTGCACTTTATTTTATTGTATTTCAATCCAATTATATTTTAAAAATATTTCAGTTGTGTCTGTTGAAAATTAAAGATTACTGACAGAGCCATAAGAAAATATTGCTTTATTTATCTGATCATATTGGAATATATTTGTTAGGTTTTCAGTAGGTTCAATTAGGTTCACTAGACTATATGCGTCATTTAAAAAAATTTCAATGAACATTCGATCAGTCCGGCCCTCGGCTTGTAGCTAAATTTTTTATTTGGCCCTCCATCCATTTGACTTTGACACCCCTGCCATAAGGGCATTAAATACCCTGTAGCAGTATTTTCATTAATTTCATTATAATCTATGTAAA
>NW_015112877.1:493449-502159 GCF_001443285.1 Poecilia latipinna | reverse complement strand
TCATCCAGACGGCTTCCCGCGCCCCCCCGTAATGACATGGCGCCCCCCCTAGGGGGCGCGCCCCACAGTTTGGGAACCTCTGCCTTAAGTGGTCAACTCTGTTATTCCTATATCGATTTGATACAGTAGGGGCTTCCACACTTCCCATATTTGTGCAGTATGGGAACATAGTGGAAACACTGGTGAACCGGGCCGGGTGCAATGGAGTCTACGAAAAAGGAGTGAGCATCTGTTTTGAGTACTTTCTTGCCTACTGGGAGTCATTAATAACTAAATTTTCAAATTATGCTGTGCTATAGTGGGGTAGATGTGATTCACAGCCTGGAGCTTGATATTTATGATTTATAACAAATTTTAAAAAACTGATCTTCTAACCTCCAACAGATTTAGTAGATGGATAAATATGGACTCACCGAGCCTTTCTGCAGTTCCTTACAGCTGGGATCAGTCTCAGACGCCCCTCGTTTGATGTACTGTACTTTTTCAGGTCCAACTCATCCATAATCTCCTCTGACATCTGTAGCATGTAGGCGAGAGCTGAACACTGGATCTCTGAGAGCTTCTTCTCTGATTTCTTCTTGGATTTGAGAAACTTTTGGATCTCCTGATAAACTGAGAGATCATTTATCTCCACCAGGCAGTGGAAGATGTTGATGCTTCTGTCAGGAGAGATTCTATCAGTGTTCATCTCCTTCAGATTTTTTATGATTTTCTGACGAGTTGTTGGACCAGTCTTTCTCTGACCCACCAGGGATCCTAGAAGGTTCTGGTTGGACTCCACAGTGAGGCCATGAAGGAAGCGAACAAACAGGTCCAGGTGGCCATTTTTACTGCTGAGGGATTTCACCATGATTTGGTTCAGGAAGTCATCCAGAGATTTGGATTTGTTTTTTCCCAGAAAGCTTCTTAGCAACTCAGTGTTCCTTTGGGTGTAACAGTAAACTGCAGCCAGAAACTCCTGGATGCTCAGGTGAACAAAGCAGTAAACTGGTTTCTGGAAGATCAGATTCTCTCTTTTGAAGATCTCTGTACAAACTCCTGAGTACACTGAGGCCTCTGTGACATCCAGACCACACTGCTCCAGGTCTTCTTGGTAGAACATGATGTTTCCTTTCTCCAGATGTTCAAACGCCAGCCTCCCCAGCTTCAGAAGAACTTCCTTATCAGCCTTCGTCAGTTCCTGTGAGGTCCTTGCATGTCCTCCATGGTACTTGTTCTTCTTCCTCTTTGTCTGGACCAGCAGGAAGTGTGAGTACATGTCAGTCATGGTCTTGGGCAGCTCTCCTCTCTGCTCTGAGGTCAACATGTTCTCCAGAACCGTAGCAGTGATCCAGCAGAAGACTGGGATTCCACACATGATGTGGAGGCTCCTGCAGGTCTGGATGTGGGAGATGATTCT
This sequence comes from Poecilia latipinna, assembly GCF_001443285.1. Taxonomy (NCBI): domain Eukaryota; kingdom Metazoa; phylum Chordata; class Actinopteri; order Cyprinodontiformes; family Poeciliidae; genus Poecilia; species Poecilia latipinna. Next base: position 500,760 of record NW_015112877.1, on the reverse strand, counting down.
GCTGGACAGCTTTTCATCACTGAACCTCCTCCTGAAGTACTCCTCCTTCTGGGCGTCGGTGAAGCCTCGTACTTCTGTTGCCCTGGAAACACATGAAGGAGGGATCTGATTGGCCGCTGCAGGTCTGGTAGTTATCCAGATGAGAGCCGAGGGAAGCAGGTTCCCCCTGATGAGGTTTGTCAGCAGAACGTTGACTGATGACTTCTGTGTGACGTCAGAAACCAGCTGACTGCTGCTGAAGTCCAGTGAAAGTCTGCTTTCATCCAGGCCATCAAAGATGAAGAGCAGTTTGCAGACAGCCAGCTGCTCTGCTGGGAGCTTCTGGAGTGTTGGATGGAAAACATGGAGCAGCGAGAGAAGACTGTGCTGCTGATCTCTGATCAGGTTCAGCTCCCTGAACGACAGCAGAACCACCACACTGACATCCTGGTTCTCCAAGCCCTCGGCCCAGTCCAGAGTGAACTTCTGCACTGAGAAGGTTTTTCCAACACCAGCGACGCCGTTGGTCAGAACCACTCTGATGGCTCCATGTTGGTCAGGGAAGGATTTAAAGATGTCATGGCACCTGATTGGAGAGTCATGGAGGTTCTGGATCTTGGAAGCTCTCTCCAGCTGCTTCACCTCATGTTGGGTATTAACCTCTTCACTCCATCCCTCTGTGATGTAGAGATCAGTGTAGATCCTGTTGAGGAGGGTTCTACTTCCTGTTTCATCACTTCCTTCAGTCACACATTCACATCTCCTCCTCAGACTGATCTTATGTTCCTCTAGAACCTGCTGCAGACCAACATCTGCTGAAACACACAAAAACATAAAAACAGTCACCTTGTTTTCAGAAAAAGTAAATCTGTTTTCAGTCATCATTTACTCTTCTTATATTTATGCAACTCTGTCGCACTCTGTGCCATATCACCTGATTCTTCCTGCCCACATCAGTTCCAGTCCTTAAGGCCTGGTGTCAAAAACTTTTACACATGTCCCTGAATCAACAATTGTCTCTTCAGTATCAGCAGTAGTAATAGTTGAATGAGACTGAAGTAGAGACACATTTAGAAGTTGCAGGATACTGGTCCTTGAGGATTAGAAGTGATTACCCCTGCTGTACAGATATCCACACTTAAGGTCAGTGTGTTTTCTCATGAATTCCCCCCCAATAGGCTAGAGCATTGGCCAAAGGGCCAGCTGCTGCTCCACTGATAAACTTATTCAAGAGGTAGAGATGTTTAAAATGCAGTACTTTGTGACCAAGATTTATCCTGCTCATAAAGGAAGTTTAGACAACTGCATTCTTTAATATCTTTGAAATACTGACAAAAGCTATGTTTAATAGAAATTATTAATATTAATCAAATTGCATTTCATTTTATGATGAAAACTTGTCAAGGCTTAGAAATCACAGTTTTAGAGCCGAGTGGTAACCTTAACCTTTAAGACCACATTATACTTTTCCTTGAAAATGCTAATTGACCATATATTGCATGATTTTGGGTTTTTAATATTTCCACAGTAAATTGTTGTTGTTTTTTTTATTTTACAGAAGCAATATCTTGGCGAATGTGAGACTGAATGGTCATTTGTGTAAATAAGTACAATTAAAAGTGTGACTTTGAGCCAGAATCAGACACATCTGCTGACGAGGTTGATGGTAAAGTTTGACAGCTCTTCAGACTGGAGCTGTGACGTGTAGGTGCAAAAAAAGAACAAATATGACCTTTTAAGAAACTTTCACAAATTAAATAAAGGTTTTATGGTTCACAAAGTAGGCTTTAAATGGCATGCTAATAATGAATAATAATTTAGTCCAGGTTTGAAGCACTGAATTTTTGTAGGTTTTTAAACTAGAGCAGAAGTGAGAGCATTGCCCAACACAAATAATGACCTGGCCAGAACACGGCCCGCTAAAAAAGGCACTCTGCTTACCATAATTACAAAGCAATTATAGAATAGCTTTGTCATGTTGACCTTAAATTTATTCAGCTTTGATGAGTCAAAGTATAGTCTATAAAATGTTTGAGGAAAAATACAACAGAACACCTCTCTCTGCCCCTAGGGCAATGAGATACTTATAGTTGGATGGATAGTCAGCTTTGAAAGCCATGTAACCTTTGAGGGCGTCCAGCCAACATTTGTAACAAGATTTGCATCAGCATTTGCCACTTTCTACTTATTCAACACCCAAAATCGAGATGAGACAGTCACGACACATTTTACAATGTGTAAAATACAATAAGATTTAAGAGCTATAAAGCATATAATAATTAACAGTAAATTTATTGACTTCTTATCCTTGTATATTAAAAAATGGTATAATTTTTCCATATCAGGTAAGATATGGAAAGATATGTCTGATTGACATAACCATATTTCTTTTTTTTTTGTTTTTTTTTTGTCCTAGTGGCCTTTATTTGATAGTTAATTTACAGGAAAGTGGGTAATGAGAGAAGGGGGAAGACATGCAGCAAAGGTCGCCAAGGCAGGGAATTGAACCTGCGACAGCTGCGTCAAGGACTAAGGCCTCCATATGTGGGTTGTGCTGAACCCCTGCACCACCACAGCACACCGACATAACCATATTTCTGAATTAAAACAGAAGGACAGAAATATCTCACCTTGTAAAAATGTGGTTCTGGGTCGTTTTCCACACTGGACACAGGAGGAGGGTCCTGATACAGCAAACTGGTTCCAGTGTCCACAGTTGTTTTTGACAAGATCTTTTGTGACCTCCTGAAACAAACTAAAACACGAAAGTGCCTTTTTATCACAGACACCAGTTCTCTTCCTACATCTGTGAAGAAATTTTATGATCAACAATACTTGGAATGGGTTGATCTGATCAACACAATCAGATTACATGTAAAATAACTCCTACTGGATGATGATGAGAAACTCCTCCACTAGAGGCAATCTAAAGAATCAAATTCACAAAAAGAACCCACATTTTATTGTTCCTTATAATTCCCTAAACGGTTTTAACATTGAGTGGAAGTATTAAGGTACACCCACCAATGCCTCTTAATTACCACAGGAAGGAGTCACAGACCCATAATCCCGATAAAATTTAATCCAAATCTAGATTTCTGAAAATTGTTGCTTCCAACCATTCAACTCTTCTTGACACAGAGTTTCTGAGTGAAAGGTTGAAATAGCTAGAGGTCGTTAGAATCTCTAGAATGTTAATAACAGTTTTATTTTTTGTTTGTTGTTTTTAAGATCATAGGTGTATGTTTAAGTACTGTCAACAATGTCCTCCAGTAATAATTACCCAGTAATATTTACAGATTTCCTATCCACATAACATTCTTTTATACAAAAACACCGTGGGCTGCTGGTGAACTGTCCTAGCGCCCCGACCATAGGACTTAGCAGATTTTCTGGAGGAAACCCTGTGCCTGTCTTTCATAGTGGGCCAGAGCATTAGTGGGCTGGTAGCTTGGCCTGTGGAGGAGGAGCTGTGTTTGCTTTGTGATCGCCCAAGATGTTCTGCAGTGCAACAATGCCTCAAATGTCTCCTCTACCTTTAGTTTATCTTTAGCTGAATATGAAGGTTACTTCTTCCAATTTGGAAATATCTGCTTCTATCCAAAAAATGAACCCATTGTTGGGCGGTTGTACCATCTATTTTTTTGCAACTGTAGTTTTCCAGCCACTACTAGTTTATCCCAAAGGTATCCATCTGTTGATTGCATTTTATGGATTTTAAAACCCAGAAACATGGTTTTGAAATTTGACTGAAAATAGACGTGAAAGATATGGTTAACCTCATAGTTTGTATCATTCCAATATTTTCTGAGAATATGACATTCCCAGAAAATATGGTAATTATGTGCATTCTGACATCCACAATTTCTCCAGCATCTGCTATGGGCACTTTGATGTGGAGTGATGAAATAGCATTATGAATTTTTCCAAATTATTTCCAAATATAAGATTCTGTGGACCTCCTTTGTGATGTACATATTTGTTCCCATTTTTCTAAGTTATAACAAGACTTTCTTCCTTTTCCTATTTATCTGTCATATATATTGTGACGAATAGGTATTAAAGTTTGATAATTTTCTAAATTATTTTTCCTGAGAGTTTTGATTTATAAGATCTTAGTTTAATCAGTGGATTATATTGGTTGTGTTTTGTTTCACTTCACGGATACAATAATTTCTTATTTGTAGTCAAAATAAACATTAAAAAAAAACTTTTTTCTAAACTATACCTTTTTTGTAATGTATTGAAGTTTTCCATTTTATTATCTTTTACATTTTGGAAAATGCAGAAAGCTTCTGTGGTATGGTTTCGTCATAACCAGCTTAGTACCTTGATTTCTTTATAGGGTTTGTTTTTACAGCTTCTTTCCATGCTGTTAGAATAGACTTAACAATAATTTTCCAGGTCCACAATAACATCTCATTATTCCCTGTAATGGAATGTTTGTAAACATACTGCATTTAATCTCCTTCTGCTTTGCAACGTACTCTGGATCACACCACAGAACTTGTGCTGCTTTAAAGTCATTTTCCGTTTCAGGTTTTAGGGTTAGGCGGCCAAAGCGCAGAGGTCAGAGGTATGATTGGTGCACGCTCCCAGCTTCATGCCTGCTCAATGCATCCATTACAAACCCGTCTGTCAGGATTACAATTCTGCTCTGCCAGTAAAATGCTCAGCACAGCAAAGACAATTGCAGTTGCCGTATGTAAAAAAAAAAAATAAAAGAGATGTGAATGTGCGCGGGGGGTTGTAAATCTGTACGGTTCCGCAAGAACTAGGCTTCAATCAATCTGGGTTTTGCTGCTCCTGTTGGTTTCGGGTTATATGCCAGTGGTGCCCAAGGTCGGTCCTGGAGGCATCCTGCATATTTTAGTTTTCTCCCTGGTGGTAGTAACAACGTCCTCAGCAAGTCAATGTTCCTCTTAGGCCTCTAATGAGCCATAATTTGATGCAGGTGTGTAAAACCAGGGAGGGAACTAAAACATGCAGGATGCCTGCCCTCGAGGACCCACCTTGGGGACCCCTGATCTATGTGTTATTTGTATGCCGAGTTCACAGGAGTCAGGAATGTCCAGTTTCTCTGCGTTTTTCAGCATATTCATTCATCGATTTGCCTAATTCCTCATTCTCCGGTACATTAAAAGTCTGTATATTCTTCCTTGCTTCTTGGTCGACCAGTTTGTCTTTGTTTTGAATTTGGGTTTTTAGCATGTTTCTCACAATTATCTTGATCATGTATAGCTTAGTTTCCGCTGCAAATTCCCCCTTTGATTTTTTTAATCCTTTGGTTTGCTTTGTTAATATCTTCATGTCTGGAGAATATTTCTTGCTTCTCTCTCGTGTTTCCATCTTGTCCTGCATTTGCCATGTTGCTGTAAGGTCAGTGAGCGACTTCAATATCTTGCAGGAAAGGTTTTAAAATCTTGACGTAGGAGCACTTATCCTGTGCTTCCTAACTGGACCTGACAGATTTCAGTGATTGTTTAATTTGACCCTCAGGGTAGGAGGGAATGCATGGAGTTTATTGCCCAGTTCAGAGATGAGACTCAGATGGAAATCTTTTATATTGATTTATTTAGTTAACTCCATGTTGCCCTATGTGCAAGTCCAAAATGTCTGCGCATCTGCGCCATGTGTTCTGTTTGATTTGTAATCCATTAAAGTGACAGCTGGGCTTCAGACTTTTCCATACCATTTAAAAAACGCTCAAAGACTGAAAATGTTCCGTTACCGACCCCGGCTCAGATGAAATTTTTTTGTTCATTCAGTTATTGGGAAAGGTGAGGTCATTTTTTTCCGGTCTCTGAGAAGATAACATTGGCAGCTTCAGAAGGAATTTGTTTTTGATGGCCATCACCAGCTACTTTTGATGTGGCAATCTGCTCAAGGCAAACACATCCTGAGCACAAAATGGCAGCCAGACTGACCAAGGCCGGGCTCTGCAGTGCAAAAAGTCCTTATGAAAATAGCTGGTAGCTCAGTCAGTCCTGAGACTAAAGAGATGAAATTCAATATTAACAATTTAAGATTGATTTTCTTAGCACATGCCCATCTGCATTTCTAATAGGGGACATATTACATTTGCTCAATTTCTCCAATAACATAGCTGGTGTTTGGATGGTGAATAAAATGTTAAATGACTGAGATAACTTCATAAATACCAGAAGTGAAAGACAAATATCAAATGTTCGTGTAATAACTTATGCTTGGGGGAAAACAAGTTTGGATTTTTGACCAACCAAGTTAGAAGAGAGAAAATTGAAAATTCCAAGGTCCTAAAAATAATTAAGTAAAACAAAAGAAGAAACAAGACAAAAGTGAAGTTTGTAAGAAATGAAATGCATAGAAATGACTTGATGAACAGCAAAATCAATGAAGATCAGGGGAATAAATCAGGTGCTCTTACTTTTGTTCTGATGGTTCCTGGTCGGTACTTAAGTCTGGAGGAGCATCTTTGGATAAGTCACTCTTCATAGAAAGACGGCTGGATCCTTGGGAAAGTCTGTGGTTATGAATACTGGAACAAAAATAGACTGCTATTTAGATACATTTGAAACCAGATAATTATATACACTGAATTAAAATAAACAAATATTTTCTCACTGTCTGAAGTTAAATTGGACCAAGTTTTTTTTGTTTTATATTTAACAAAACTATTTCTTTTTTTAACTTTACTGATCAAAGTTTTATATTACTGTGAAAAACACAACATAGAAGTTAGTAGAACAGCAAACACATGGGTCACTGAGAGAGGGAGACAGTGATGCATCAAAAAAAGTAAAACCCTGAAATGCAACAGGTTACAATAAACCTTGATAAAATGCTAAGATGCTGAAGGAGATGGGGCATTGGCTCAAACACACTTGCTTTCAGTACGAGGACCCCCGATGTTGGTCTATCAGTACAAATTAGGACTGGAAGGCGTCCCTTGGGACCATCCTTCTAACATGGATTAATGAACTCAGTTATCAGGAAGGTAAAAGGTGGCAATGACCTACTTGACTCACAATCAGTTCTGCCATTCTTCCCAACACCAAACTACATTTACCACAAAGAATATTAAATGAAGACAGAATTAAAAAACAAGGAAATTACTTCATATTGTTATGATATGGGGTTGTTTGAGGTTTGTTTGGGGTTTTAAGTTCTGGGAGCCTGGAAATGAAAACTAAGCATTTCCATTTCATATATTTCTTTTATGTGGCTGATCAATGTTTCAGTGCTGGTGGGTCCCCATTAAGCCATTTCCTTGTTATTGATTATTTTTCTCTATCAGTAGTATTAAATAGATACCCATCCAGAAACTTGAGTTCATTTGGTAAATCACACAAA
>NW_015112877.1:486761-489002 GCF_001443285.1 Poecilia latipinna | reverse complement strand
TTAAAATATTTTAACAGCAAAAGCACATAGATATAACCTTCTAGGTCAGGGGTGCCCACACTTTTTGAGACAAAGACTTACTTTTTTTTATCATCATCCCACTCAGAGCTAACATATGACACAAAGATATAAATGATATAGTTCATATAGTTGAAAAGCAATGCTACCAAATACAGAGGAATCATATGTTTGAAAATATTAATAAATAATAATAATTTTGCATTTGGCAGACAGAAATAATTCTGATGATTCTAACCAACCTAAAATAAGACATGTTTGGTCTGATCCAATTTAAGGCAGTGGCAATTAAATGTTTATATCTTTTACAGCTGAAACATCTGGACTCAACTGTAAGTTTGATACATTATAGATTTAAACAATTAATTTAGCAGCTCAGTCTGATTTTTCCTCATATACAATGGTCAATTAATCACAACACTGAAGTAAAACTCCTGGATTCATTAAATTAAAAATAGTTTAATAGGAAAAAAATAAATCATTCAAAAACAAGCAAGTTTTCAGAAAACCCTAGATAATGTAATAGCCCTAATAAACACTACAACATCAAACAGTTGCACATTCCCTGATGGAAACCATTTAAAAAGCTCTATAGAGAAACAGCTGCAGATATTCAGACAGCGTTCTTGTTGGCAGGTTTCTTACTTTGGGTCTGATGGTCCATGTTCGTTACTGAAGTATGGGTTTGATCGTTTGGACACGTCACTCTTCATAGAAACACTGATGGATCCTGTGGAACAGCCATGGTTCTGCACTCTGAAACACAAATATGTTGCTGTCTAGATCCCATCAGTTACTGATAAAGAAACTGATGAAAACAAAGGTTGTGTACTTGTGTTGTACAATTTCAGAGGCTTTAAAGACAGAATCGGAAAGTTTTGTAGCATAGAAATGGATTTTGGTTAGAAGTTTCTCACCTTCTGTCTGAGGGTCCATGTTTGAGTTTTGGATCCATTTATCTGAACCAGTCCCCTTTTATTCACCTAGAACTGAATAGTGGAGATACTCCACTGTCCTTCACTTTCTCCAGTCACATTCAGTCATCCAGACTTCAACCTGCCTGAAATATAAACCAGTCCTTTTTAATAAGGTGTTCAAATGAAAGCACTTCATTCTGCTCTGCTGGAACAGACATTAATACATCCAATATATCGGTATATTAAATGGTAACTCAGGGACAACAAAAACTTGAACAGACACAGATAAGCCTGCAAAAAAACAAACAAAAAAAACCACTGTGAAAACCTTTTAAGATGAATTCTGAAATACTGTTGTTAAAAAAAAACACTTTAAGTTAAAACACTTCCATGTTATCCAGTGGGTCCTTGAGGCCCTGTGTCCTTATGGCAGGTAAGGAGTTAAGTGACTTTTGAAGCCATCGGGATCACAGCTACCTGTAATTGCTGCTACATTGTTTTTCTAAAAATCACATTCATTGATATGTTATTTTAGACGATTAAAAAAACAAGTAAAAATGCATCTATAAAGGAATTTACATCAAAAATTACAATATGACCTAAGACTCTGTTGATATAATACAGTTTACATGGCATTAGAATTTTAATTACTTTGTTTGACAATGAAAACCCTTAATAAAATAGTCACATTTGATGCAATGGAATTGTCAGTGTGAATTTTATTATAAAGCACTTTTATTAACTGTACCAAAGTGCTCTGCAGTATTCATAAACCACAGATTAAAAAAAGACATAAGAATAAAACATAGACAGGTAAATTACAATGTCAGGCCTTATGAAAAGCCAAACAATAAAAATTAGTTTTAAGGAGTGAATTATTGTTATTATTAACAACTATGCATTATTACAATACACTGAAATAAATTATTTTTATGATAGGGTTTGTCTTGAATATTGTATTGTGCAACTGAAAAGGATTCAGAGTGCTTCACTTTTCCAATACATTTTGTTAGCCTTATTCCAAATAAGTCTGTAACATTCATTGTATTAAATGAATCTCTTTCCTAAAAATCAAACACACAAATACCCCATTATGATAAAGTGGAAAAAAGGTTTGAGACTTTTTGCTAATTTAATAAAAATATAAAATTACATAACCAGGCTTGACCTCTAGCTGTAATATTGTGTTAAAAATGTTTCTTCTCATAATTAAAAAGAGTCCCGTTATTTTCACATCAGCTGCTACTGGAAGCTGGACAGAAGGAGCACCACCCCTTACTGTGACTCATAAAAATCTTGAAATAAA
>NW_015112877.1:480126-482833 GCF_001443285.1 Poecilia latipinna | reverse complement strand
AATAATGGAGCTGATAAAACCATTAGACTAGCGGTGTGCCGCCATACCTCCCACCTCACCTGTATAACTCATGCACATCCTGTCACTGGAGTAATCAGGTTAGATAGCCGCTGTTCTGAGTTCTTTCGCCATTCTTCAGATTAATATCAGTTTGTTTCCACTTAAGACGTCACTGCGTGACAATTTTATCCCTTTTATTAGACTCAGTGGAGTTATTGTGCAACTTTCCGCATATTTGAGAAGCATAGGATGAATAACATCAAAGTTGTAAATTACTTTGGTGATCAAGCCTGCATTGAAACTCCTCCTAAAAGCACAACGTTTACCAAACCGTTTTACATCCGTTACCAAAAACACAAAACCCAATATCAGCCAAATAATTTTATTTATATCAGAACAGATCGGCATCGACGAGGGCAGCTAAACTGGGTCCTTCAGTTCATTAACATCTGCCGACAGAAATTGGTCAGCAGTTAATATGAAAATACGTTAATTTGTAACGCGGCGTTATTATAGGAGTTTCATTTCTTTCAAAATTTGTACAAGGACAACCAATGAGTTTACCTTAAATAAAAACCGTCAGTTCTGAAGGAGAACCGGTGGGAGTCTAGAATTCCCCGAAAACCCGGTAAACGCTCAGCAAGGCTCAGCAAAGCACGATCAAGTTGAGCTTTGAGATAAATTCAACTCTCATCCACAATGGACGCTGTGCAGGGGTTGTCCACAATTTCCAATAAACACTTAATAAACACTTGGGGAGAAAAAGAAAACTTCAGTGGAGCTTTCCCGATGGCTTACTTAAGTGTTACCTGTTTAGTTCTAAATGATGTGACTAGGACACGTCAAGTTCTTATACCAGACCAGGCTGATAAAAAGTACTTACTTTCCTAGATGTTTGCGTTGTCACTCAGTCCGGAATCCTCTACAGTCCACCTGAACCGACCCACCATTCAACCGGGATTTGTGAGCGCCAAGCTGCTCGTCCACGGTCACGTGTCAGGAAATGATGCGTCAGAGGAAGTGGAGGTAAAACGTGAGTTTAAGAATAACTGGAAAAAAAACAGGAGTTTTTGTAAAAATTCTATATGAATGATGTTAGAAGTTTATTAAGGAGAAGAAAGACTATATCTTCCAAAAACATAGTTATTAGGGGAAAAACAATCACCAACCTTCATTTATAGATCACTTTACACACCCATGGAGACCAAAGTTCTTCACAGGGTTATGCAATAAGATACAACTGACAAATCACAAACATGTACAGCAAATCAGATAAAGGACATGGAAAATAGACAATAAAACAAAGGACTCGTTTTTCTGTAAATAATTCACTAAGGAGCAGATATTCTGGGAGTTTAATGATATATGGTTGGACTCTAAATCAGACATTTATATGTCGTTTATAAGTCTTTATTTGTTTCCCATTATTTACACTCACACATTAACAAATATTTTACTAAGTTTATCTGCTTCTTTTTCTCACTAAGTTCTCTTCTCCAAAGTATCTGTGTTCCACTGAGATATCCCAAAGCATCCTGACAACTGGTAACACCAACCAACCTTATTTATAAAGCACCCTTCACACTCAAAGCAGCTCAAAGTGCTGAACAGATTAATAACAACAAACAAAAACAATAAATCATTCCAACCCCACATAGAAAAACATTCAGCTGCATGGAAAATGTACAGACTAAGCAGAAATGATTCAATTCAGGAAATACAATCAGAAAGAAGAGCCTTGAGCCTGACATGACATCCAAATATTAGAAAGCTCTCTTTATGATCCAGCCCATCAGTTGGAGATACAATGGAAACCAATGGACATCCCAGCATCACAGCTGTTGGACTTTAATGAATAGGTGAAGATATTGAACTGGCTTCTGAAAAGATGGACACTAGAAAGACCTCTAAACCCATTCCATGAGGACAAACTTTAATAAACCAAGCTTTAATAAAAAGATAGATAGATAGATAGATAGATAGATAGATAGATAGATAGATAGATAGATAGATAGATAGATAGANAAAATAAAATTGAGTAAAAATTGTAGAAAAGATAAGATACTGAAGAGCCTTAAGATTTAAAATCATAACTGCTATAGAGGAGTCAGGAAGCCAGCCTTCTCAGATGGAACCATGAAGATTTTCCTGTGCAGCAACAGAAACATCAGAGCTCATGGCAGGAAGGGGACATTATGGACTGGACATGTCTCCATCAGAGAAACACAAACTGGGAGTGGAGTCACTGCATAGGGCCTCAGTGGCATTGACCTGCTGTCCCTTTAAGACCTGCTGCAGTTTCCTGGTGTCTGCTGCGATCTTGGCCTTGAACTCCGGGTTTCTGCTCTGAGATGGGGAGGAGATCACAGACTTCTCCTGGAGATCTGAGCTGAACTGCTGGATGAACGACAGACATGCAGCTGTTTTTACCCCACAGAGAGTTTCCCAGGTTTTCGATGCGAGTGGAGAAAGAAAACAGATCTGAGTCAATCTTCAGCTTCATGTCTTTTCAGGTTGGCCTCTTTCATTGTAAAAGCCCAGAAATACTCTGAAAATCAGACTTTGCTCCATAGTGGCAGTTAGGAAGCTGCGCCACCAGGTGGCGGTATATTCCACCTATTCACCTAAACACGGAGGTCACCCTGTAGACCAGGCAAGGGCGTAGGTTCGGTCTAAGTTTTGGTGGGGACCTTGGTGGGGACCTTGG
>NW_015112877.1:470962-475022 GCF_001443285.1 Poecilia latipinna | reverse complement strand
GTCTCCCCCTGGTTTAGCTCACCTGGACCTGATGGTGGCTCAGTTGAGGCCTCAGAGGAACATTGAACAGGTTGTTACTGCTAGTAGGGAGAGAACTGAGACATGCAGGATGCCGGGCCTGCAGGACTGGAGTTTGGCACCTCTGGTGAGAAGGACATGTTAAAGACAGTTCTGCTGCAGAGAGACACATGATTCATATGTGGAAAACATTTCAAAGAAATGTCAACATTTATTTGGAGTTTTATTAGACACACCTGAAAAAGCGGGAATGTTTTCACATGAAGCCACAGATCCAAAAGAACCAGAACTGCTCTAGACGAAGCACAAAAAATCCTCCAAAGCAGATTTGAAAGTCTCCAGAAAGTGTCTCCAGAAAGTGTCTCCAGAAAGTGCTCAGCAAAGGAGATTCTAGGTGAAACTTCATATTTTCTACGCTTTTGATTTAAGCACCAAAAAAGAAAATCAAAAATATTCTATTTAAAAATCACAAAAAAATTAATCCTCCTAAGGAAGAAACCATTATTTATTCACTGAGCTGTTCAAACACCTGCATCCAAAATATCATAAAACATCCAAACGTTGCATAAGAATGAAGCAAACATGGAGCCTGAAAACTGAAATTTATCTGATATGTTTTGGTTGCAGAATTAAAATGAAGGAAAGACAAAAAAAAGATCAACTTTCCACATTAATCAAGTTCAGATCAAAACTCCATGAAGTCACTGAATGGAGCAGTTAGAATTTCATCTTCATCGATCCAAAGAGACAAAAATATCAGACAACAAATACACAAGATGAAAATCTTTCAGGTCAAAGGTCATCATTATGATCCAGAATCTCCTTAGACAGAAAAACTGCTGCAGTTTCAGCTTCTGAAGATCATCAGAAAGCAGCTCGGACCTCCTCCATGAACAAAGATGGCTGCCAACTGCAGAGAGATAAAGAGTGAAGAGATCAGATCAGTGTTTCCAGCTTCTCTCCAGCAGCAGCAGTCAGTGACGCAGCACATCCAGCAGGAAGAGCAGCAGGGCCTTCAGAGCAGCTTCATCGCAGGCAATGGCAGGCTGGGTATGTTCCTGCCATCATAATGTTAAAGAAATAACTTGACTGAAAACCAAAATGATTCAGAAATATTTATCACTGAGTTGATGAGAAAGACCAAAACAGACACAACGTATTGGTTACTGAGAGCTGACTGAACAGATGAAGCACCAGGATTAACTAAGCTGGCTGTTATCCTGATCTGGAGGAGGCAGGACCTATCGCCACGGTAACTGATGTTTTCTGAGCTTTAAGCTCATTCATATAAAAAATTTCCTTCATTTCTTTCTGTAAGCTACATTTTTTTCATTCCAATGAAAAAGATTTAAAACAAACTTAGAAAGAAGCAGAAATGTTTTATTGTTACTGTGATTCTATTTCTTTGTTATTTTGTAAAAACTGGTGTTTCTTATACAATTGATCCTGGATCTCAGTGTTAAATGTGCATCAATAAAGGTCAAATAAATATATAATAGGTACCAATAATTCACCATGTCATCAGAAGTGTGTGGCCTCACCTGGGCCAGCAGAGGGAGCTGACAGATCTCTCTGCTGAAGATAATGGAGGAATATTTTGCTGTGCCTCATCTGCTCTGGGTTGGTTCATATCAACAACTGACTCTACCTGCAAACAATTGAACGCATCACCTGGTTCAAGGTCATCCAGGAGCTCCTTCAGGACTGACAATGAAATCCTCTTCACAAACTCACTGCAGACCTTTGAAAGCTTTTTCTCTGCAGGCAGAAACAGAAACATGATTTATTCAAGCCTGAGTTTCAGACAGAAATGGGATCGACAGCAGCAAGACGAGACGATTCAGGGACTTTAACACAACACACCTTTAACTTTAACACCTTTAACTTTAACACCTTTAACAGGTGTTAAAGGTGTTAAAGGTGTGTTGGTCCTCATCCTTCTGTTTGCTTTAACTTTCACCTGTGTAAACTCTGGAAATGACAAATGTAGCATGAATGAATGAATGAATAAATGAATGTGTGAAAGCCTATAAATATGAAAAGTCACAACATCACAAGCAGCTGATGGATGAAGCAGGTGGAGTAACACACACACACACACACACACACACACACGACCAAAATAAAAGCAAACTGCTGATGCCTATAAAACATGACCACAAATTTATATCCCTGCGTTTATAGAATAGTACAGTAATTATTAGAGCTAAAACTTGTTGCTATGGAAACCAGCTCGATCCATAAAACCATTCTGTGGGAGGATCACTGGTTTATAAGTTTTCTTAATGAGGACCAGAGCAGACTGATCTGACATCCTGCTCTCTGACTGTAATACGATAAAACTGGAGTTTTAAAATCTTCATTACGTGAAGAAACTGTGAAGTTTCCTCTCAGTTCACTAATCAGGACTTCATGTTCAGCCTGGTTCCTGATTGAAATCAGACGGTGGAGCTGAAGCAGAACCAGGCCCAGTTCTGCTCTGGTTCTGTCCAGAGCCCACAGAGCATGTGGAGTTAAACTGATCTTAGCTTCTCCTTCTGTTCAGAGTCTGAGAGCAAACTGGAAAACTGGATGATTCTCCTGAACTCAGATCTGAGCTTCCTGAGGCTCTGCTGCCTCCTGGAGGTGAACAAGTTCATGGTTAAGAATGCTTTTTAATGTTTTATAAGCACTTTCAACTGTTGCTGAAATATGCTATACAGATAAACTTTCAAAGACACTGACCTGAAAATTGCAAAGCTCTGCTGGTCTTTAACTGGAAGTCAAACGAAGAGAAGATGGAAGACATTCGGCGAAGGTCAAAAGGCCGTGGAACCAGTGGCAGCTGTCAGGGACTCAGGCCTCGGTACGTTAGGCACTTCTCTCCTACCAACCAAATACTGACAATACATTAAAAAAGGAAAATGAATTAAGTGTAGAAATAACCTTGCTACATTTTCCAACTGACAGACCTGGAGGTTAAATTTAACCAGACCGGTGGTACATGTCCTGCCCCACTGCTCATTAACATAAATGTCAAATCAGCCAATCACAAGGCAGCAACTCAGTGCATTTCGCATCAGAACGAGGAAGGAAGGTGATTTCAGTGACTTTGAACGTGGTTGTTGGTCTGAGTATTTCAGAAACTGCTGATCTACAGGGATTTTCACACACAACCATCTTTAGGGTTTACAGAAAACGGCCCGAAAAAGAGAAAATATCCAGCAAGCAGGAGTTCTGGTGGCGGAAATGCCTTGTTGATGCCAGAGGTCAAAGGTCAGAGGAGAACGGCCCGACTGGTTGGCAACAGTAACTCAAATGGTTACAACCGAGGCATCTCTGAACAGGTCGAAGCTTGAGTGGCTGGGCTACAGCAGCAGAAGACCACAGCAGCTGCCAACAACAGATTTCCTGCCATGATGCTACAGGCCTTTACTGGATGTTTTTCAGTCTCTCAGTGTTGTGCCAGAATTTTAACACACTTTTCGTTGCCCCGTTTTCTCGTTCCTTACAATTTGGGCCAAGTTTCATCTGGCAGACGGAAAACTTCAGAACCGCAGAACCAAAACCCTCCACTGCTCTGTCATGTCCCATCCACCACCTGGTAATATAATAATAAGTCACTGAGTGGAGAAATGACTGTTTTCTAAACTGTTGCTGAAACACCTGAAACTACGAATGTTTCCTCTGTGTTGCTTCCATGATGCTTTTCTCCTGTTTGATCTCATTCTGAAGAGTTTTTACATAACAAACTTTAAAATTCCTCTTAAAGTCTGAAGAGCAGCTTTGGGACGATTTCCAAATTCAGAAACTTTGGCCTCAATCTGGGCCTTTTATCTCGATTCAAACTTTGCTGTGTTTTTCCTTTCATAATCTTAATCCATGACTTTAACTTTAAGCTCTGCCAGGGAACAAACTCCATCATTCCCACTGATCAGTCACTGAGTCCTCATGTCACTGATTAATACATCTTAGAAATTTTCAATATAATCATTTAGTGTGACCTGGACATGCTGGCAGAGCCAAACCACCAGGTTTCACTAAGACGCTTATTTATTAGAAC
>NW_015112877.1:460908-466634 GCF_001443285.1 Poecilia latipinna | reverse complement strand
GCCTCGAGATTTTTTCAATTAAAACAGTGTACCTTGGCTCAAAAAAGGTTGAAAAACACTGTATTAGAACTTCATGATTTAGAAATATTTGAGTGCAACTTAAAGAGAACAGATTTTTCCTTTAGTGTTGAATGAAAATGTGCTATTAAAAACGTTACAGAACGACGTGGCATCACCTGAGGTTAGAGGTCAAACCCAGCTGACCACAAAGTGTAAAATCGCTCTGATGTTTCCGTCATCAGAGCGTCTCTGGAGGAGCAGCCTGGTGAGGCTTCCCCCGTCTCCAGAAACCGTCCAGCTCTTCCTCTGCAGGGAGACAGAAATGAAACGGCTGAAGAGGAAACTGGATGAAAGGTCACCAGTATGCCAGTATTTTCAATATTTTAAACTAATTCAAAATGATTTCTATCAATCCTGAAATATAGATATGGATCTAGAAAAGATGAAGAGACCACTTAAAACCAGATGTTCTGATTTTCTCTTTATAGATGTTTTAGTAAAAACATATTTTGTTCTATTGACACGTCTCTGAAAATCCAAGCAACAATGTAGCATTTATGTGCAAAAAATGAGAAATGGTCAAAATCACCACAAAATGCAGACTTCAAATAATCCAAAGGAACAAGTTCATATTCATTTAGAAACAATATTAATGTTTTCACTCAGGAAGAGCCCAGAAATCTGTACCTGGTGGACCAACGAGGTTTCCATTTGATCCAGAGATCCTGAGGATGGTTCTGAACACGATGTGACCAAAAGGAAACATTACATCAGCTTTAAAGATTCACACTGTCGATTATTTTTATGAAGTCACTACATTCAAAATTAAACAGTTATTGATAAATTATTAAACACTGCAATAAATTAATTAGCACATGAAATAAAAAGATTCATGTCGAGATGTCAGTCATTTTTTATACATTTACTTCAGAATGTGTTGTCGGGATCTTGGGTTTTTGAATTGGTTTTGAATTTTGTTCATTTCTGTCTTCATTAGATCAGCCATGGCTCTTTTTCATACTTTGGTTCAGTCCTTTCTTAGTAATTCACGTTTATTATTTCTTGTGTCTAGTTATTACAGTAGTTTAACTAGGTTTACTTTGCTTCTCTGTTTGGTTCATTGCCTAGTCCAGAGCTTCCCAAACTGTGGGGTGCGCCCCCTAGGGGGGCACCGTGCCATCACAGGGGGACGCGGGATGGATGGATGAATGAAAAAAAAAACACAAAACAAAAAAGAAAAAAACAATGAATGCTGAGAGATGGGAGGAGAGGAGGGATGCGTGGAAGAGTACAGCAGGGAGTCACTAAGAGTCTCTCTACCCCCCATCCATCGAATAACAGGGAGTCTCACTACTACCAAGTTTGGGAACCACTGACCGTCCCTGTGCCACCTTCTCTCTCTTCCTGTAACCAGCTAGTTAATAATCCCAGGTCCATTGTCTCAGGATTCAACCTCCCAGTACTTAAGCACCTCTTTCCCAGTCACTCCTTGCTGGTTCCTCCCGTTTATTTTCCCGTTCTGCCCCAGGTTTTCCTTTTCGCTGGTTGAGTTCCCTTGGATTTATGGTTTGTGTTTGCAGTGACTCCCTCATGCAACATGACAGGTGTTTTATTTTGTGACACTTGTAAAGCTACATTACATATTTCATGGACTTTTTAAACTTAGTTTTTATTCCTAGGTCTTTTTATTTCATATTGTTATATTAAAATATGTCGTGTCAGATCAGAGTGAAGGAAGCTGAGAGACGGTGAACTGCAGCCATGAGCAGCAGGATGTAACATTTAAACTTAAACTGGCAGATTATGTTTGAACTTTAGGAACTTAATCAGAAGCTTTTCACAAATTTCTCAGATCAACACAACCCAGTCGAGGCAATGGTTAGCCCAGAAGTGTTTCATGTTTCAAAATAAGAGCCTGTGAACATAATTACCTCCCTTAACTTCCAAGGGAAAGCAAAGCCTTACATTCCCTCATGATGCTTGTTGTGCCATCGCAGGGGAAACAGATTGTTAGAGATATCTACACCGAGCAAAACTAGAAACGCCCCATGTAAAATATGAGTTTTATGAACCTTTGGATTTACGCCATATAGAGAAACTCAAACTATATTCTCAGTAATTACTGATCTTCATATCAACTTTAATAACATCGTGGTTCGGCCGTTTGTGGCGGATTGACAGTAGTTTGAACACGATGGGGCCATTTAGGGGGAATTTGCAGAGCATGCATGTTGATGTGATCTGCAGTAGAGCCAGTTAAACGGCCGATGGTCAGATAACGGACATGGAGCCGAGCAGCTGCTGGACGTCCAGCGTCCAACATGTGAGGCTTTATGACTGGTGACAAACTTTTATTGTCCAAAGTCCAATGATTGTCCAGCTGTCCCTCCTTTTGTCTGATCACTGAGTATTAATGCTCACTGACAGCAGCTTGGATTAAAAATTATACACAAATCAAGACTATTTTTTTTGTACAATGTCAGCAAATGCTCACTTACAGTTGTTGCCTCCACATGGAAACAATATTCGACAAGAGGTGTTTATATTTTTGACAGCAGTGCGTCGGTTTGGGTCTGGGGGGGTCTGGGGGGCCAGGGGGGGCCCTGGGGGGCCCAGGGTCGGCCCGGCATCCTGCAGGTTTTAGTCTCTCCCTGGTTTAACGCACCTGGATCAAATGATGCTCATTAGAGACCTAAGGAGAACATTGACCTGCTGAAAAGGTTGTTACCACCAGGGAGAGAATAAAACATGCAGGATGCTTTGGCCCCTGGTTCAAGACCTTTTGTTTTTAAAAGGTTTTGTTGGCCTTTATTTGACAGGAAGGAGGGTAATGAGAGACGGGGAGGACATGCAGCAAACGTTACCAGGCTGGGAATCGAACCTGTGACCCCTGTCATGAGGGCTGAGGCCTCGGTACATGGGGTGTGCTTTGCCACCCCCACAGAACCCCGTCAGGTTAAGACGGCAGTCACTGTTACTCTTTACGTTGCAGATGAGCTGAAGTTCACTTCAATCTGACCAGAACCAAACCACTGGGTTTCATACGGACATTTAATGATAAACTAGCAGCTAAAATTCAAATAAATTGGTTTAAATTTCTTCTCCAGTTTGAGTCCATCTGTCAGAACATGAATGTATAAACAGAACAAAGACTTTTTATCATTTCATGTAAATATTTGGTTTAATGAAACGATGATTTTTATAAATTCATTTTGGTTGGATTGTTTGTGAAAGTGATGTTCTGTGACGATGCTCACCTGCATTCCTGAGGTCAAAGTTCAGTTCAACCTGTTTGTTTCCAGGTGAAGGTTAAAAACCTGCAATGATGCAGCAGGTTTTAACTGACGGCGTTCATCAGTCTGTCATGTTGTATGAAACGTTCAAGCTGCTGCAGGCCGATCATCAGAACAGAACCGACCGGGTCCAGTCCTCCAGACCATCCATCCTGCACCTCCAGTAAAATCATTAATGTCTCATCAGCATCTTTATGTCCTGGAAACGAGCCTCTGGACCTTTGGCTTGATTACTAATAAAATGTTCTGGTACCAAACAAACAAACTTCTGATTCAATATTAAACTGTCATTTATTACAGGAGGCTTTTTCTTTTATATACAGACACATTTATTTGCAAAATACTAAAAAGTATTTCAACTCAAAGTACTAAAAAGTATATGTATATAATTTTATATATATATCTTCATGTTATAGTAGTATAGTGCGTCTAAAACAGCAGGGGGTCACTGAGGCACGGCTGTCCCTCTTTACACCCAGGTTTCACCGGCTGTCTGCAGAAGAAAAGCTTCAGACTCGTTTTTAACTCGGGACCAAAAAATACATTTTAATTTGATTTTTTTCTCCAGTTATAAAGTTTCACTCTGCTGCTGTCTAACTACTGGCTTCAGGAAACTTTTGTCTCCTGTTCTGATTTAATTTTAGACATTTCTCAGCTTGTTTTAGCTCTAAATAATCTACGATGCCGAACATTTCCTGTAAGTTTAGTCCTGAATGAAAGGCGTCCAGGTGTCCGGACCGGTTGTCCAGGCGGCTCTGTGAGATATGAGGTTTCTGCAGGACTGATATGGAAACGGAGTAAAAACGGGTCGACAGCCGCCTGAAACCAGCTGCGGTGTAAACGGAGCGACATGGTTGAAGCAGTGAGAAGATGCCTGGAAAAATCCACAATAACTTCAAAACATCATCGTTATTATTGTATTAATGTCCTGTGTGAAGAACATACAGCATCACTCACCGCGGTGACACAACGCTCGTATTGCATCTATTACACAATAAATAGAACGACAGTAAGAATGAAGAAGAAATCACGTTTTCTGTGCATTTTCTCCGAGTTTGGATGTCAGAGGTGAAGAAGCAGCTTTTGGTTTAAACAGGGAAGGAAGGAGCAGATTCCCAGAGCCCCTCTGACCCAAACATGGGCTCCACAGCGCCACCTGGCCTCGCCCACAGCTGGCTGGTTGGGTTTGTGCTCAGACTGAACCTGAATCCTGAATCCAGGTCCAGATTCACTGAAACCAGCTTCAGGTTGTGCATTTTGCTGCCAAGTGAGTCAGATAAGGCACAACAGCAGAGGATTCTTCTGGAAAAACGCTGAAACTGGAGAGTTCAGCTCTAGACTGACCTGTTTACATAGACATAGAACAGCTAGAAGCTGAACTGACTGCCTGAGTCAGAGCAGCTTCAGGTTCAATGACATGTTTTAACGTTTGGTTTGGATTTCATGCAGAAATTCTCCTGACTTCACCGTTCAGCTGAGCTGCACTCAGCTTCTCTGAACTTTCTCTGCTCGTCTCTTAAACAGAAAGTATCCACAGCTTACACTGCAAAAACTACATCTAGTTTCTAGGGCAGAATCTTAACACACCTGAAATAAGATAAAACTGATCCATAAGTAACGTTTCAGCCATAAATACCAGCTTGTTAAGTCAATAATTCCTTCATGTTGATGGTTCTGGTTCAACTGGCAGAAAATGTTTGGAGCTGAAATTATCTCTGGTTGAACATTATTTTATTAATGTTCAATTATTTCAATTATACTAAGACATTTGCAGTAGAAACTAGATCGGAAACTTGGTAAGATTTTGTGTTGCTCAGTTTTGTGTTCTGATTTCTTTTCCATAGAAGGTACACCTGGTCCATTCAGTGGCATTTCCTCCAGCTTGATCCCATTGGCAGATTTTAGATTAGCTTTGCTTTGTTTGTCTTTCTGCCCAAAACTTCTGTGATTTTTTCTGTTTCTCAGTCGGTTTTCAAACGTCATTCGAAGCCAAACAGTCGACTTTCATTCACACGTTTTCAGTTTGTCTTCACACACCGTTCATCCAGCGGGACAGAGACACATCCAGTCACTGACCAGCCGCCAGTCCTGTTGTTACAGCAGCAACTTTGTGAAGAATCATAAAAAACTACAGGATTCCTCACCACAGCTGATAAACGTTCCTCAAACAGGATCCACCAAATATCAGAACACAAAACCAACCTTTGATGTCCAACCTCCAGATGAAGCAGGTGGGCCTTAAACCTGGCAGTCGGACTCAAACTGACCCGGATCTGGACCTGATGCAGGGACCGGATCTGGACCTGCTGCAGGAACCGGATCTGGACCTGCTGCAGGAATCTGATCTGGACCTGCTGCAGGGACCGGATCTGGACCTGCTGCAGGGACCGGATCTGGACCTGCTGCAGGGACCGGATCTGGACCTGCTGCAGG
>NW_015112877.1:444599-456453 GCF_001443285.1 Poecilia latipinna | reverse complement strand
CAGGGACCGGATCTGGACCTGCTGCAGGGACCGGATCTGGACCTGCTGCAGGAACCGGATCTGGACCTGCTGCAGGGAGCGGATCTGGACCTGCTGCAGGAACCGGATCTGGACCTGCTGCAGGGACCGAATCTGGACCTGATACAGGGACCGGATCTGGACCTGCTGCAGGGAGCGGATCTGGACCTGCTGCAGGGACCGGATCTGGACCTGATACAGGGACAGGATCTGGACCTGCTGCAGGAACCGGATCTGGACCTGATACAGGAACCGGATCTGGACCTCATACAGGAACCGGATCTGGACCTGCTGCAGGGAGCGGATCTGGACCTGATACAGGGACAGGATCTGGACCTGCTGCAGGAACCGGATCTGGACCTGATACAGGAACCGGATCTGGACCTGCTGCAGGAACCGGATCTGGACCTGCTGGAGGAACCGGATCTGGACCTCATACAGGAACCGGATCTGGACCTGCTGCAGGGAGCGAGTTTCTCTCCACTGTCACCACCTGCTTGTTCAGGATGATAAAAGCTCCATCTGCTCTTCCTCAGACTGAACAGACATAAACTGACTCACTGCGCTGAACGATGAGGATCATCTTTTTCAATGTTATTTTGAGTCTGTCTGCTGCAGCAGGTGCTGGTCCAGACCTGGACGTGTCTCCTGTCCATCACAGACACACAGGACAGACGTCTCTGCACACAGATTACAGAAACTAACTAACCTGATAATCATATTTCTGGGCTGATGCTCATCTGCCCTCCATGAAGATTTGAACTCCTGCTCCATGAACCGCTTCACCACCGAGCAGCTAATCATTAACAGACCTGATCCTGGGTTCTGAGGACTTCTCATAGTGATAAAATGTTGGTTTCAGTGAATCTGAACCTTTCTGAAGGTAAAACTATCAGCAGCTAATGATCCAATCAGCCGCCTGATTTCAGCTGTTTGTGGAGGAAGGGGGGAGGGGGGCTGTGAAGCTGCTAATGATTAAAAACCGTGAGCTTTAACTCGTTACCCAGCAGGCCACACGTCAGTTCATCAGTCAGCCAGTGGATGGAAAGCATGGCTTGGCGTGTTGGCTTCATGTATCCAGGCACACTCTGGGTCTATTGCTACTGAAAACAGCCCTTCAGCACAACTGCAACCTGAAACGCCTCAGCAGAGTTCAGCAGTGTTTTTACCTCATTACATGGTCATCTATCCTCCACGGATCGAGTAGAAATAGAGTCCAGACGGTGCCAGTAAAACCTTTTTGTTCATTTTGTGTCGTATTTAAAATGTGTTTATTAAAGCGTCGTTTAGTAAAGATCCTCAGACGGAGCTGTACAGCTTCATCAAACATCTCCACTTCCTGTCGGCCATGTTGGATTGGCTGGAGACCACAGTCACACCATATCAGTGCTGCACCGCCACAGGAGTTCCTCAGGGCGGCGCTCAAAGTGTCGAAGTGGATCCTGTCCGGCCGGAAGGCGTCCGAGTCAAAGCGGACCTACAAAACCTCCTGCAAGGTTCCAGCAAACAGTTATTGCTCTAGCAGTTCGTCTCTGTTTGAGTTTCTTTGTGCAAATAGATAAGGAGCCGCGTCGCTCAGCATCCAGCTGTCCTTCCACCCGAAGCAAGAAAATAAATAAGAAATAAATTAATAAGCAAAGAAACGTTTATGGACATTTAGATTTAGAAAACCAGCAGACCGTTTCCAAACCGGTGAAATAAAAACTTCAAACCTCCGAGCAGAAACGACTCCAGTGTCCAAGAAAAACCTGCAGAACCAGGAGAACCAACTAACCCGCCTGTTTATGCCTCAGAACAAGCATCCGCTCCACAGACCGGTTTCATTCAGGCGTCTCTGTAACGAGGAACCGAGCAAACCGACCAAACCGGAACAAACTGGATCAAACCGGAACAAACTGGACCAAACCGACCAAACCAACCAATCCGGACCAAACCGGAACAAACTGGATCAAACTGGTCCAAACCAGAACAAACTGGACCAAACCGACCAAACCGACCAAACCGGAACAAACTGGATCAAACCGACCAAACTGACCACACCAGAACAAACTGGTCCAAACCAGAACAAACTGGACCAAACCGACCAAACTGACCAAACCGGAACAAACTGGACCAAACCGGAACAAACCGGAACAAACTGGTCCAAACAGACCAAACAGCAGCTCTGTTCCCCTGAGAAGGTTTGATGTTTTGGGTTTTTGTTCTGATATCTCAGCAGAAAAGGTTAATAAATTTGTGTTTTTTGGTCATTTGTTTTCTAATGATGCTTTTTGGTGATAAAATCTTTAGATGGATTCGTATCTGTGAGGAAACGGATGTATGGGTTGAGCAGCAGTCGTGTTTTTGGGTTCTGGCCCAGAAAAACCAACCAAATCCTCTGTGCCAAAACCAGACCAGTCCATCTGTAATTACCTCTGGTTTGGTGCTTGAAGCTGAGGTCACGCACTGCTGTGGGACGGCGTCCAGTTCTTCAGCGTTGTTTGATTCTTCCTTCACGACCAGCAAACCCAAACTGATCCCACAAAACTCCAAAAGCACAAATTATTAAAGTATTTTTGTCCAGTTTGTTGTTCAAATATCTTTGCACTCTTGAAATAAAGCAAAACTAATTTAAAAGTAACATTTCAGAAGGATATAAGAGCTTGTTTTAGGTCATTTATTTACTGGAAACAAGCTGGTTTACCTGGATGAAAACTTACTTGTTAGTTTTACCTTATTTCAAGTACTTTGACATTTTTACTACAACTTAGACCCAACATGTTTGGTAAGGTTTAGTGTTTTAGTTCAGTGAAGTTTGAGCATCAATGTGTTTCTGCAACAGGACTCAACCTTCAGCTGAAGCTGCTTGGCATCAGCAGAGAGGATTTTACAGCCCAACCCACAAACTGGATAATTATCCTTAAAGGAAGATCAACTGAACGTCCAAAAAGGTAGAAACATCCTGGTAAACAAAACTTAAAGACGACTTTAGCCTTTCAACCGTCAGTGGCTCCGGCTGCAGATGCTTGTGCAGAGACAAAGTGTTTCTGTTTCAAACTTACATATCAAACCTGAAGCTTCTTGTAGAAAATTTTGCATTGAAGAGCTAAAATCTATAGGAGCTAAAAATCTGCCTCGGAAAATAAATCAACAAGCTAATAAAGAAACAAACCCAGAGTTTCTCCTGGACGCTGCTGGCAGCGCCAGCGATGAGATCAACATCCAGCTTTGTCTCAAACTGAATGCAGTAAAATCCTGAGCTCTCATCCGGGTCGGAACCGGCTGCCAAACCACGAAACGTCGCATCGAGCCGAACTCAGACCGACACAAAGTTAATGACGACGGGTGATCTGCCAGAAAGACGGATCCTAAAGTTCAGGTCATTTCCCGTCAGACCACCTGATGATGTCAGCCAGATCTGACAGAGGCTTCGATCATCGGTTACCTCGGCAACAAACGAGCCGCTGCCAGTCGTCTCCTCTTGCAGATCGGTAAGACGTTCGGTGGACTTTCTGGCAGATCACCCAGGGCTCGGCGGGTCGGGGCTCATCAGGACCTTCATCACCGAGGCGAATCGGGAGTTTGGGATTCATTTGTGCATTCGTTCAGTTTTTGGTGTCGGAGCAGAAGAAAAGCAACCCAACCGTTTACTGACGGCGCAGTAAAGTGACAGCTAAATGTAAACTCAAAAGTGCAAAAAACGCCCAAAAAGAAAATAAAAAGTTTTTTTTTCGGGTTTTGAGGTTTTCATCTCTCAATTACCAGACGGTTCGTTTCAGCGAGCGCCACTCCGAAGGCTTATTTTTAACTTACTCTAAAAAATATAAAAAATAGTAATAATTGTACCGATATTAAAAGACTTGGAACATCAACAACGTTATACTTTTACTACGAAAAGGTCTTTAAATAGCATTGCTGTCCTCTCAGGCCTCAGCCAGAAAACCCTTCAGGTGTCGAAACGCAGACGGGATCCGCCGATCCTACGTCCGGTAGCCGGTAAGGAGGCGGACCCTCCCGACCCCGAGACGATAAATGATATAACCGATCTGACCCGGTCAGAGTCCGACACAACAGAACCAACAGAACCAAGCTCCTTATTGTGGTGTTTTGCTCTGGGTTGACGTCTCAGATGAAGCCTCCGTCTGTTGGTGGTTCTTCATAATCTGCTTTCAGAAAATGGTTTTTCTTTGAGTCTCCACCGGGGAACAAGACTAAAGGTAGTAAATCTTCCTCTCTTCAGCATCCGGCTCCGATTCCCAGCTGATCCGACGATCCTTCGGTACATTCAGTAAAAATCAGAACTTGTTCTTTTTGGGTTCCTGCTAAGGTTCTGTTTCCGTCTCTCTGTGGGCTTCAGCCTGCGACTGTTCTCTCACGTCGCTGTCATCGGCCGTTTCTGTCTTGGCAGCGAGCGGTTGGAGGTTTTCGGACGTGACTCGCGTCACGCTGTTGTAGGACGGCGGCGATGAGGTGGAGGACATGGTGGAGGAGCGCTCCACCCCCAGCAGACTGGACCCGTAGTTCTCCTTCATCATGGTGGCTATCAGCCCTTCCTTCTCAGGCGCGTCCTCCCCAAACATCACCTCGCCTCCCTCCTCGCCCTCGCTGTGGTCGTGCCGGGGCGTGGTGAACTGACGGTACATGTAGGAGGCGGCCTTCATCTGGCGCCTCACTAGGTGGCGCCGATAGCACCTCTGGATGATGGTGGCCGACACTTCTTCCTGCTTGCGCCGCAGAGTTGTGGTGATCGGCTCGTAGGAAATCTTGGAAGGGTTTGAAATCATGAACTTTTCCTCCATCTGCTGCTTGAGGGCGTCCATCTCGCCCGACTCGCCCAGGACGCGCTTGGTGAAGGCGAACAGGATGTCCAGGCAGTGGATCTTGTCTCCGCTGACCATGGGCAGGTCCATGGAGATCAGCTTGATCTTGTTGGGCTTGCCGATGCGGAGAGGCTCCAGAAGAGAGTCTGCAAAGTCGGACAGTTTGGAGTACTCTATGAACTGCGTGGCTTCTGGGTCGAACTTCTCCCAAACCTCGTAGAACATCTCGAAGTCGTCCTCGCTCAGCGGCTCGGTGCTTTCCTCCGTGGCCACGCTGAAGTTCTCCAGGATGATGGCGATGTACATGTTGACCACGATGAGGAAGGAGATGATGATGTAGGTGACGAAGAAGGTGATGCCCACCGACGGGTTCCCGCAGTTGCCCTTGACGGTGGTGCCGGTGTGGGGCAGGTGGGGGTCGCACTCCTCGGGGGAGTTGTTGAGGATGGGGCTGAGCAGGCTGTCCCACCCTGCAGACGTGGTGATCTGGAACAAGCACAGCATGCTGTTCCCAAACGTCTCAAAGTTAAACATGTCGTCGATGCCCCCCTGCCGCTTCACGTAGGCGAAGTTAGCCATGCCGAAGATGGCGTAGATGAACATGACGAGGAAGAGGAGCAGCCCGATGTTGAAGAGGGCAGGAAGTGACATCATGAGGGCGAACAGTAACGTCCGAATGCCCTTGGCTCCTCTGATGAGGCGCAGGATTCGCCCGATCCGGGCCAGTCGGATTACTCTGAAGAGAGTCGGCGATACAAAGTACTTCTCAATGATGTCGGCCAGAACGATTCCTGAAAGACAAGAAGGAACAAAACGAGGTCAAGTTGGGATGAACCGTCACAGACGATACACAGCCTGACCGAAACCGTCCAGGACTCAGGATTTCTAGCATCAAAGTAAAACTAAAAAAGTACATTTTAGATAATAATTTGTCCTTGAATAACCAGGAAAATCAATCATCTGTGGGTCTCAGATCCGTTTTTATCTGTGAGCTGGTTCATGTAGAGGCTCTCACTCCGGCCGTTCAGCGGCGACCCGTCGGGTTTACTGCAGCCTGAGTTAGCGGTTCTGGAGGACCGAGTCGCCGCTCTCCTGCTGCGAGCAAATCAGACGCTGCAATTCATCCCCTCATTACCCCGGAGTGATAAACAGAAGGAGGAGCACCCACACACACACACACACACACACACACACGGTGTCAGGCTGGTGATGGCAGTTCTTTCTGCTCTGACTCAGAGTCACTCTGAGCTGCTGAAGGAGCCGACAGCAGAGGCGATGAACCCTGGTGGACAGAACCGTGTTTGGAGTCCTTAAAGACGTGCATTCATGGATCCAACATTAAATCTTAAAACATCTTAAATTTATGGGTAAGCGATAAGTTGGCCTTTAATTTCTACGTAGTTATTTTTTGTGGGATTTTTCTGTGCAGACACATTCATTGTGCTGTGTGACCTAAGACAGTTTCAGCTACCGGCAAATAGCTGCTAACGAACTTGCTAGCTAGTTAGTTAGGGTAAAGCTAGCTGGCTTTTTTACAGCCACTGTGGGTAAATGCTAATGTATTGCCAGGTTTACTCAGTCATTGGTTTATTTATGTTGCCAACCAAAAAGATTTATTTAATTCTCTTTTGTGTTTCTGTCGTGATGCAGGTTTTAAATTCCATTCATAACGGCCTTACAAAGTCTTAAAAAATCTTAAATTTGTGTTGGTGAAACCTGCAGAAGCCCTGCAAACACTTCATACCAAAAGTCAGGCATGGTGGTGGAGGACTGGTGATGTGGGCTTGTTATACAGCAACAATTATTTCCTGAAGAAACCCTCAACAACAGCTCTTAGTAACTTTGACTAAAAATGGAAAGGAACCAGTTAATACTTTTAAATTAAACTGAATTTCCATAAAGAATGAATAAAGCTAAACGGTCAGGTGATGTTCTCCTCCTGAGGTTGATCTGGTTTTCTGGCCCCATCAGCTGCCTGAGCACAAGGACTAGAGCGGCAGCGCTCACCGACGATGGAGAGGATGACGACCACGAAGTCGAAGATGTTCCAGCCGACGGTGAAGAAGTAGCAGCGCAGCGCCATGATCTTGATGCTGCACTCGGTGGTGAAGATGACGATGAAGGCCAGGTTGACGTAGTAGAGGATCTTCTCCATCTGCGGCGACTGCTCGTCCGTCTCCACCATCATGGTGATCATGTTGAGGAGGATCAGAACCATGATGATGATGTCGAAGGCCTGCTTCCCCACCAGGTCGAAGAAGAAGCCCTGCAGGTCGTTCTGCAGAAGCAGACAGAGAACGGATCCATTCAGCACCAGCTTCCTGGTTCTGACCCGTTCGGATCGGTTCGGATCGGTTAATGAAGATCAAACCCAGCTGAGTTATGATGGTCAAAACAACTACAGGAGATTTTACCCAAACTAAACTCTGAACTTTAATTGGACAGAAGAAACTTTCAAAATAAAGATTAATTTCAGATTCTTTAAGCATCAGTCGAAACGTGACAGAGTGGAAAAGGTCAAAGGTTATGAAGACTTTTCTGAGGCACAGCATATTTGCTCTGATCTCCATCGTAGGAAAACCTCAGCTGTGAGAAACTGAATCCAAAACAGAAAATCACAAAGTGTGACTGTTATTAACTAAATTCATTTATTGCAGAAAATGTCCTAGTTCTGTTGCACAGTTGGGAAAAATGTCTTGATAAAATGTGAAATATGTAGAATTTTTTCATTAATATGAATTAATTATTAACTTAAAACAAACTCATATTTCTTGCTGAAAAGTTACTTTTGTGATAATTTTCCTAAGACATTTACAGTAGAAACTAAAACAATACCTGGTCAGATTTTGTGTTTTTGCAGTGAATCATTTCAATCAGTGTCTGTTCAGTGTTTTTCAGACTTAGGTCCACCAGAGGGCGCCAGGGAGCCTCAGAAAGTTGATGAAAAATAATCCAAAAATATAAAAAATAATCTGATAAATCTTTTAATCAGACATTTTTTCAAACCTAAAATGTTTTCTGTTCTTAAATAGAAATTAAAATAACTGATTGAAACATTACTGATCAACGTTCTGATTGGCTCAAATTCATCTGGCTGCTTTGTTCCTGAAGCTAGCGTAGCATTTCAGCTAATAACATGCTAATTATTTAAAATCAAACTAATTTACTGGATTATCTTCAGATTACCAGCTGAGGTAGACCTATGATGAAGGTCACAGACCTTCATATTCATTCTCAGCAGGGAAAATGGAAAATATTTATTTTCTCCATTCTGAACATATGAGCCAGAGCTTGTGCTTTTATTGTGAAGGTGCTGCTGGTACCAGGGGTCGGGGGATGGGCTTCTGGGGCTTCTTGGATCCCAGTTTCTTCATGGCGTTGTAATATTTCTTCTGCTCCTCCGTCATGAAGATGTCCTGCCCTCCTAATTACAATACACAAAAATAATTCAGTTATTTTTACTGAAACAAACAAACAATCAGAATGAAACGAATCCTCAGGTCATCGACGGAGGAACCAGATCGTGTTTGGCTTGATGCTTATCTTTCGTTTCTGCTGGTTGAAGTTGTCGATGATGACTCCGATGAAGAGGTTGAGGGTGAAGAAGGAGCCGAAGATGATGAAGATGACGAAGTACAGGTACATGTAGAGGTTGATCTCCTTGATCGGCTGCTCGTCCGTCTGCAGCACGAAACCAGCAGCTTAAAGAAACAGTTCACCTGCAGCCGACCAATCAGGAGCCGGGGCCGAAAACGTCCCGCTAGATCTACTTCTCTGAACTTTTCTATTTATTTCAATTCCAAAACGTTTTAAATTTTTATTTTTACCTGTTCAGTTATGAAATAAGTGAAGCAGATTCAGAGAGGGATCTGGGAATCACTGCAGAGTTAAACATAAAAAGCGTTTTGCAGGTTTGCCAGATTAAAACTACAAACTGTATCCTAAAAGTTTAAATTTAGGATGTCTAAACTTTTTCAAATTAAAATGCAGGTAGAATTTGGCTCTGGATGATAACTGGATGTTTGTTGTACCTTTTACTATTAAAATGATAAAATTCAAAATAAAAACTTCGTTTTCCAGTTTAACTGTGTTTGTTTTGGAAGTCCTCATGTCAGTGAGAATTTCACCCCAACATTGTTACTAAATATGTCTCTGCATTAACTGATTCCTCAGTTAAGGGCCGCCCAGGATCCCTTTGAGGGCCTCAGGAGGCCCCCGGCCCGCGGTTTGAGCCCCCGGCTGCTGAGTCGGCGTTCAGATCGGAGATCAGCGCTGACTTACGGCTCTGGAGTCCACGGCGGCGTACATGATGTCCATCCAGCCCTTAAAGGTGGCCTGGAAACAAAAACAACAAAACTGAGTGAAAAGCTGAAGCCCACAGCATGAGGCTGCCACCACCGAGCCCCCAGGCTGTTTGGTGTTAAACATCCAGTGATTCCTGCTGAAGCAGAGTGACGCCTGGAGCCGGCGTCTAATCATCTGGCTCCCACTTCCCCTCATCATCTGAGTGGGTCAAGTGAGTTCCTCTATATCGCCATGGCAACACCGTGCTCATTTCGTGTCAAAACGAAGGTTGATTTAACAGCGATTTTACCGAATGGAAGAAAACTCCCTGCTGCCGAGGTTCTAAATGAAGCAACATTAAACCCATTTAAGGGCTTCCTTCCTCTGTCTGAGTGGGAGGAAGAGGAGGAGGGGGAGGATGAAGGTTTGGGGGGCAGGTGGAGAACAACGAAGGGAAAGATGTGTGTAAAGAACAGATCGGTTTAATGTGAGGGGGCGACCGGCGGCCGTCACTCAGAGCTGAAATCAGCTCGTCGCCGCGGGTTACCACCTGTGATTATTGTGGGACGAGAGCAGGGGGGCGGGGAGGGGGGCCACACTGTAAAAGATCACATCCTGAGATAATAAAACTCTGACACATCAGAAACCGCAAAGCTGCTGCTTCCTCATCACTCCCATGATGCACCTGGACTGAGGCCACATGACCTGAGGTCACATGACCTGAGGCCTGGACCTCAGTGGGATGCAGATCGGCACCACAAGAAAAGTTAACCCCAAATCAACAGAAACCCACATTAAAAAAAACATTTTGAAATTCCATCCATTTTCTTCCACTTATCCGGGTCGGTCCCTCAAAATGTTCATTAAGTTTAACATGAAGTTCATGTGATTCTAACTCCAACCTGCAGGTGGCAGTGTGTCGTACTTCTACCCAGCTTTCTGTCTGAACACATGTTAGTGACAGAGTCAGAAGGTCCCGGGCCCCGGCCTCCTCACCTTCATCACTCTCATCACCTTCATCACACTCATCACCTTCACCTGGGATGGATGAAGATAACTGATGAAGATGATGACTGATGAAGATGATATCTTCCTAACTGTGGATCTTTTCATCTTTCTAACTGTCATTTTTTGCAGCGTGCAGAACTTTCCAGATGCTAATGGAAAGGTTGCCCCCGCCGACTGTTGCCGCGCCGACCGGCAGAATGCTGCTGAGGGACTCGTTGCCAAGGCGACGGGATTCTGACAAACTCTTAAGGTCTCATTTGCTGCCGGTCGAGAGGCTCATCCACACTTTGCTTTGTTTTCCTCCTCCGGCTCTGATGAAGAGTCACATCTTCATCCCTCTGTCTCTCCTCTTCCTCCTCCTCTTCCTCTCTGCTCTCATTTCTTCCTCCATCTTTAAAACCTTTAATCCTCTCAACTCGTCTCTCCAGCCCACATCCCTCTGCTGGGTCGTTTCTTTCAGGTTATTATTTGAACCTTTTTCTTCTACCTGTAAACCTGCCCCTCCCGCTCCTGCCCCCCACCTGGCTCTAAAAATAAAAGCCTCTCAGACGCCGATTGATTGGAGGCTCTCAGGACGCCTGAGGTGGGCGACAGAGAGCGAGGAAGAGGAGGGGAGGAAGAAATCCTGACTGGATTTTATTCATGTTCAGTTAAACAAGAAATAAAGTAGGAAGAGAAATGATAAAATAGATTTAAAAAAAAATTAGAAATAAAAAAATAAATTTAAAAAGGAAAAAAAAAAGAATAACAGGACCAAAAATCAAAACCAGCTCCAAATCCTCCTATTATTACTCATTTAAAATTATTATTATTATTAATAAATATTTTAGGACATAAGGTTTTATTAGATATTTTTGATTATCTGTTGTCAGTTTTAATTTTTAATAAATGTAACCAGTTATATTTTTAATTAAACAATTTGTAATATTACAGTACAATAATTCTTATTAATTTTTCATAAAAATATTAATTACAATAATTTTTAACTAGCATTTGTTAGTTGAATAACCGTTAAAATTATCTTTAAAAGTTATTCCAATAAAACAAATTTATTATTTTAATACACATAATTCTTTTAATTAACTTCTTTAAAATAATTTTAATAATTACCTTAAATGTTTGTAAGAATTATTTTAACACAGATAAAAGAATATGAAATTAAACAATAAGGAGGCAGGAGACTCAAACTGTCCAGAGCAACAAATGATTCTCATTTTGATGAAACTATAACTGAAAGTTTAACCTGATCGATCAGAACCGATCAACGAACAACTGATGCAGCAAATAGAGACGATGCAGAAAAGCTGCAGAGGAACAGGAAGGCCGAGAAACGAAGAGACAAGAGGAAGAGAGCAGAGAGTCTGAGGAAACGATGAACATCCTGGTTCCTCTGCAGCCGGTCCGGTCTGGTCTGCAGCAGGTCCGGTCCAATCAGCAGCCGGTCCGGTCCGGTCTGAGCCGGTCCGGTCCGCTCTGCAGCCGGTCCGGTCCAATCAGCAGCCGGTCCGATCCGGTCTGAGCCGGTCCGGTCCAATCAGCAGCCGGTCCGATCCGGTCTGAGCCGGTCCGGTCCGGTCTGAGCCGGTCCGGTCTGCAGCCGGTCCGGTCCGCTCTGCAGCCGGTCCGGTCCGGTCTGAGCCGGTCCGGTCTGCAGCCGGTCCGGTCTGAGCCGGTCCGGTCTGCAGCCGGTCCGGTCTGCAGCCGGTCCGGTCTGAGCCGGTCCGGTCTGCAGCCGGTCCGGTCTG
>NW_015112877.1:432881-440644 GCF_001443285.1 Poecilia latipinna | reverse complement strand
CGGTCTGAGCCGGTCCGGTCTGCAGCCGGTCCGGTCGGCAGCGGGTCGGGTCTGAGCCGGTCCGGTCTGCAGCCGGTCCGGTCTGAGCCGGTCCGGTCTGAGCCGGTCCGGTCTGCAGCCGGTCCGGTCCGGTCTGCAGCCGGTCCGGTCCGCTCTGCAGCCGGTCCGGTCCGGTCTGAGCCGGTCCGGTCTGCAGCCGGTCCGGTCTGGCTCTGATGCTCTCCGTCTAAAAACAGCCGTGAACTTTGGGAGCGTCTGCAGCTTCGCTCTTCCTGTTGAGTCTGAATTCAAACCACGAAGTGAAAAAAACGAGGGCCGCTCCGATTTCACCCGGCGCTCGGTGGGAGCAGCTTCATCCCGATTCAAACGGAAAGGTTAGCTTTGGAAAAGGCACAGAATGAAACAGAAACACAGAGCTGCAGGCGCAATCGGTTTGCTCCAAGAATGACCTCTTAAAGAGACGGTGCGTCTCATCTTTACCTGGTGAAAACATGTTTTACAGCCTCAACGTTCAGTTGAGGTTGAATCTTTGTCTCAGAAGAAACAGAAATTATTCATCTGAATTTAAATTAAATTGGACCGGGTTTTTCCTTCCATGCTGCGTGACGTGGGAAAATGTCCTGATAAAAGGGAAATAATGAGTATGTGTTCATAAACCCAGTCAGTGGTTCTGAGCCCAGAGTGGAGCGGTTCTGGTTCTGTGACGCTCACCACTTGCAGCAGAGCCAGGTATCCGGCGCCGACGTTGTCGAAGTTGACCTTGACCTTGGTCCAGTAGTGCTGCGAGGTGTCGTTGGCGGCGTTGCACTCGGACCGGTTGTTGATGATCGAGGCGTCGTACACGAAGCCGGTCCGGTTGACGCAGCGGCCGAACTTCCCGGCGAAAAGGTTGACGCCCATGATGCTGAAGATGAGCCAGAAGATCAGGCAGACCAGCAGCACGTTCATGATGGAGGGGATGGCGCCGATCAGGGCGTTCACCACCACCTGCAGACAGACCGGACTGGTCAGCGGGTCCGGACGGCAGAACGGCGGTTTGATGGTCAGGTGGAACCAGGAGTTCAGATATTTAAGTTTAGCTTTAAAGCCAAAATGTCGCAGGAGGACGGAGTGATCATCATCAGAAGACAAAAATACATCCAGCATTTCCTCCGAGACGCACTGTAAACACTGAGCCTGTTGGGTTTACTGTGCTGGGTTTGGGTCGGTGTCCGTCCAGCGGATTATTATCAGAACCAAAATGAAGCAAATCAAATTATTTCCCAACATTAATCTGAATTATGTTTCATTAATTTAAAAACATTCTGGTCCAATCTGCTCCGTTTTACTGCAGCCTGATGGAAACGGTCCAGTCATTTCTACCCATAATGCACCTCTTCACAGAAACCCAAGCAGAGCAGAGAGGAAGAGCAGAGAGGAAGAGGAGGACGAAGGTTCATGTGGACCCGAGTCGCAGCGCCTGCAGAACTCAGCAAGAATAGAAACTCGTTTCCTTTAATGTTTGGAGAAAATAAAATTTTTATTCCCTAAAGAAATTTGACATGTTTTAAATACTTGATCTGATTTCAGGCCAGATTGTCACTGATTTATTTTTCTTCCAGCCTTTAAATAAGTTTTATACACAATAACAACATTTTATGATCCTGTTGTGGAGCTGCAGGAGTTTGGACTCGGTTCTGGTGGTTCTGCAGAACGCCGACCCGGTTCCACTCAGTAATACTGAAACCTGGAGGGACTGAAAACTGACAGGAGAAACGATGGTTAGACTGAGACATGAGAGGGACAGGAGGACAGAGGGACAGATGGACAGGAGGACAGGAGACGGGGCTTCTGGGAAATATTCCCGTTTCATTTCAAACTGAAACTCAACTGATTTATTCTGCTGGAATCAAATGAAACATAAAATCTGCATTAATCTCTCATCATTTATGGATTAATTGATTAATCAGGTGGGATTAGAAGCGACTTGGAATGTTCAATCTGGATCAGAACCGGATCTGGTTCAAACTGGTTCTGTTCAGTAAACTGCTGTCAGATTTAATGACATAAAAACTGAAGTTATTAAAAGTCTTATTCCCTCAGAAGGTTGGTGAGTTTTATGTTTGTTTTTAACGTTTTACATTTTTACATATCTAAATTAAAAGACTAAAATCTGGAAGATCTTCATGGTAAGAAATAATCTGTAAATAACTTCAGATCAACAGACACGTTCATGATTATCCAGATTTTCCATATTTATCCTCATCCTGGTTTAATACGAGTTGATTTTGTCAGAGGAGGAGCTGCTGGCAGCTGCTGCTCAGGTGCGTTCGCTCACATTAATCCTGACTCTTACCCTCATGCCTTCAAATCTGGACAGGGCCCTGAGGGGCCGCAGGGCCCGCAGCGTCCGCAGGGACTTGATGGCTGCCAGGTCGGAGTAACCCAACGTGTTGGCCACCAGACTGACCAACGAAACCTGGAGGAAGAGGAGGAGGAAGAGGAGGAAGAGGAGGGAAAGGCAGGAGGAAGAGGAGGAGGAGGGACACAGAAGAGAGGGAGGAGTTAGCGGCTCGTCTGACGCCGAGAGGAGGAGGAGAGTTCAAGTCCTGCTGAGGAGAAAGGTCAGCTGTGGCCTGAAACAGAGCGCAGGTTACGGAGGCGATCCAGGGGGCGCTGCAGGCCAGAAATACGTCACGTTATTTCTGATTCACAGGAGGAAAGAAGTCCTGGAAGGAGCGCCGCTCAGGGAGAGGTCTGAACGGACGGGTCTGGGATCCAAACAGAGGAAAGGTTTCAGGTTCTGATCCACCTGAGACGTTTCCTCTGGCGGAGCCGCACAGAACCAGGCGGGTCAGCCGGTTCTTACCCTGATACCAGCGAAGCGGGACGCGGCCCGGAGAGGACGGAGAGCCCTGAGCGTCCTGAGAACCCGCAGGGTGGTGACCTGGTTCACCGGGAGGAACTGGGCCAGGTCGGCCAGCACCGAGATCTACGGGTCACACAGGGTCACAGGGGTCACACAGGGGTCACACAGGGGTCACACAGGTCCAAGGTCAGGCGAAGCAAAGCTGCTCAAACACAGGATTTACTAAACCAAACTGGTAGATCGATGCTTTTAACAGGACATCGATTAGCCAACATCTGTCTATATACCTCATTGATATAATAATAATAATAATAATAATAATAATAATAATAAATGCCCCTGTGGAACTCCATATTTTCCATACAGGTTCATAGATGAACTCTGATCATGAGTTCAACACAATGCAGCTAAAAACGGAGGAAAAGCTGCATTCTGCTGGTGGGATGGGTAGTGGACCCGCTCCGACCTCTACCTCATTCAGCTGCAGTCCATTTCTACCATATTTTTTCGACGGGCTGTTTTTGATCCAAAAAGGAATTTCGAGTGTCTTATGAGTAATCAAAGGCAACAGGAGCTTACGCTAACAGGCCAGCGTTTCAAACCTGGAAAAAGGGATTTTTCTGCGATTCCTGCTTATTTGCATAAAAACGTTTAAAACCCAGAAACCTGCAGAGCCTCAAGAGCCACCAGGAGGCTGGAGAAAAGCTACAGCGACTGACCTCATGTTTCAGGGTTTTAGTGCCACGAGCTGCAGTCCTGGACTGATGCAGCTCTAAGGACAGCAGCGCCTTAAACGAAGTCCTGATGCTCTTAGGACAGGAAACTTCTGGCTACTAAACCCAGAAACAGTAACTTTACTGAATGAAGGAGTTTGTTTAAACAATGAGACACAGAGCTGGAGTTTAGGATGAAGTGAGACCTCTTGTTTGTGCAAAATCTCTGTTGCTCTGTTTTCAGGGGGAATTCATTTCATAATGTTATGACAGAGTACATTTTATTAGTTTGTCTAATTTTAGTATTTAAATGTCATCATTTGATTATAGTTGTATTTTTGACATCATTTATAAATATTAAATCTGATATTCTGATTCGTTCTCATGGAGCCTTTTATAACCAAATATTCTGTTAATCTTACATTTGACTTTTACTTTGAAATATGAAGTGGTAATAATCTCGCTCTTAATAATGGATTATTAAATCATTTTGACATCTGGAGGCTCTGGAGTTAAATTGTTGATTCTGGTTGAACATAAACCAATAAAACGTCTCCAATCCAGAACCAGGTCTGGTCCATCTCTGTGTTTGGTTGTTTTCTGCCCCCTGCTGGTGAAGAGTGAAGCTCTCAGGTTAAATCAGACACTAGTTTTGCCCGCAGTAATGAGGCGGCGCTCCGTTTCCGTGTTGCCTCCACATGCTGGATCCGTGTGACTCGGCGGCTGCAGAACGTCCCAACATGTGGCGTCGTTCCTGGAAAACACCCAGACAGACGGAGAGCGGCAGGCTGCGCCTTTCTGCTCCGTCAGCAGGATGTCGGGCCGTTTCGACTGTTCAGGTCCACAACTAAACCCAGGAAATTCTGGAGTTTAACTCCAACATGCCGGTTTCTGAAACCTGCATGAAGGACGATGATCCCTCTGGTTCTTCATCTGCTGGATTTCTCTGTTTCTTAAAGACTTTCAGATCCTCCATCAGAAAACAACACACTCCTTCACTGCTGTCCTGTTTTCATGGATCTCACACACACACACACACACACAGCAGCAAACCGAGCGGTGACGGACGTCTTACATCGACGATGAGGAAGTCCAGCCAGCACCAGTAGTTGGTGAAGTACTTCTTGAAGCCGTATGCGAGCCATTTGAGCACCATCTCCAGGATGAAGATGTAGGTGAAGATCTTGTCAGCATATTCGAGCACCACCTTGACGACCCTTCTCTGCTCGATGTAGATGTCCTCGAAGGCCTGCAGGGGGCGACAGAGAGGCCACAGCGGGAAAGGTCAAGTCAAGTTTACTAGTGTAACACAGGAAGTCCTCCAGAACAACAAGATGGCGCCGCTGACCAGAGCTCCCGAGCTGAGAAGGATCATGAAGATGATGAAGGACTCGAACCAGCTGTGCTCTACGATCTGGTAGCAGGTCTTCCTCGTTCTCCACCACATCTGGCCCAGACCCGCCGTGGTGTCGATGTCGCAGCACTGGAACCGGGACACGCACACTGCAGGCGACAGGAAACGCATCAGGTCAGGAAGTTCAGCTTCAACCCGAAGCTTCAGAAGCCGAGACGATCCGTCCGCGTTCCCCCCGGTCCCATTAGAACCCACTGCTAACGTCTCTGCTGATTCTTCCTCTAATGGCATAACATGTGAGAGTTTGAGTTCCTTAGGGCGCGCGCTGCAGCAGGGCGCGCGCTGCAGCAGGGCGCGCGCTGCAGCAGGGCGCGCGCTGCAGCAGGGCGCGCTGCAGCAGGGCGCGCTGCAGCAGGGCGCGCGCTGCAGCAGGGCGCATGCTGCAGCAGGGCGCGCTGCAGCAGGGCGCGCGCTGCAGCAGGGCGCATGCTGCAGCAGGGCGCATGCTGCAGCAGGGCGTGCTGCAGCAGACAGAAGCAGCAGAAAGCGTTCAGACCGGCGCGCTGACGCTGAAAACACCAAAACCTACCGAGGAATTCTATATATATATTCAAATGTCTTCATATACTTCAAATATAACCAAAGTAAGTTTTCAGCAAGATACAGAAACTTGTTTTAAGTCAATCATTTCTTAATACTGATTTTATTACCTTCTATTTCACTTTTACATGGTGAAAACATCTTGTTATAAATGAAATACTGTGCAAGTGGAGCTGGTGGTTTTTCATCCATATGTAGTAATTATTTACTTAAAACTAAACTCAGTGGTAGTTTAGTTTGTCTTATT
The DNA here is from genome assembly GCF_001443285.1 of Poecilia latipinna. Classification (NCBI taxonomy): domain Eukaryota; kingdom Metazoa; phylum Chordata; class Actinopteri; order Cyprinodontiformes; family Poeciliidae; genus Poecilia; species Poecilia latipinna. Next base: position 434,882 of record NW_015112877.1, on the reverse strand, counting down.
GAAGTGAGGTCGGACTCCAGGACCAGGCAGAGTCCGGGGTCAGGTTTGGTTTCTCAGTGGACATGTTTGCTGCTCTTGCGTAACGTCTGACAGATGTTGAGCTCCAGGTTCTGCCGTAACGAAGCTCCTGTGTGTTTGGCTGTAAAGCAGCGACCGAGGCAGCAGATTGCAGATCTCATCAACTTCCTCCTCGTTTTCTGAGCTCAACCGACGGCAGGAGGTGAACTGGCATAAAACACATTTGGTGTTAATCACATCTCTTCCGAACAGTAATCAGGACCCGGTAGAGCATAAACAAGATCGCAGATCAGGAGGAAAAATCTGAGAAATAAACTTTAAAAGTTTCCCATATTGACTTTTTATTTAGTCCCACTTTGCTTTGCGTCGATATAATCTAACCGTCTGAAAGCAGCGCATCGATCAAACGTCTGAAGCTCTGGAGAATAACAGCTGATCTTGATAGATGCGGCTGATGGATGCTGGAAGCGAAGCAGCGATGGTCACTCTGCTGATAACGAGGCTCCGGTTTCACTCCCATCGGCCGGCCGCGTCTGAAAGCCGGTTTTTAACCAGATCTGATCGATGTGTCAAAAACAATATCCAGGACGACATGAAACTCAGAGCCAGGATCAGGAGAGACTGATGGCTGAGTGGTGCTGAGAGGCCCGCGGGCCGGGAGGATGATGGAGTCGGAGCTGACAGGAAGGACGCTCAGAGAGTGAGAGGATGAGGCTGGAAAACCCGACAAGGCGACGCGCGAAGAAGAGAACGGACATGAGATCAGGAGCGACAGCTGCTGGAGGACGGAGCCCTGAGGGACGCCGCCCTGATCGTCCTCCATCATCAGTGAGTTAATAACATGAACTCAAACACTGAGGTTCAAACCTCTTTCTGCTCCGGAGACGGATCAGAAACCAGACCTCAGCCTGACCCAGAGTCCGGTTTCCCCGGCTCTGAGCTTTAGCGGCGTTAGCTCCACTCAGTCTGAGGTCAGGGAACCGAACCTGGAGGGCAGCAGACTCGGTGTCCAGGTTCACTCCCAGTCGCTTCAACCCAACGCCGGTCTGTCTGCCTAGTCAAAGTCCGGTCCAGTTGGTGAGGTATGAATGCTAATCGACCTCTGACCTGTGGTCCTCCAAACCTCGTTCTGGGTTTGGTTGAAGTGAACTCTGGTTCGGTTTGAATGTGAACGCCAAGCGGACCAGAGACCGCTCCCGAAGCAGGGAGTGGATATATTTTAGAAGTGGCCGGAGGCGCTGAGCGGATCTGTGCAGGTGTTTCAGGTCGGTCAGCATCGTGACGCTCCCTGGGCGCCCTGAGGGGGGAGGGAGCCATATTTTGGTGAATGACTGGCTTCCTGCGACGGAGATGATGATTGGAGCTGCTCCTCTCCGCTCTGATTGCAGCGTCTGCCTGCCTCTGTAATTACGACTCTGATTACCCGGCTTTCTGCTTCCATGGAGACTAATAGGCTCTTCCTGATCTGTCAGCTGGTAATCCAATGACAACAAGCGAGCTGTAATCCAACCCAGGCAGTTAGGAAACCCCTCAGCTGCACTGAACCAGGCTTTAAGAAACGGACTGAACGCAGATCTAAACGCCCCGTTGGATCACCTGTTGGGCCAGACGGCGCACTGCTGATCGAAGCTTTGATCTGATATTGATCTGATATTGATCTGATATTAACTCCACCCAGAAAACGTTGCTGAATGTCCATCAGCAGGCTGGCGGCTGCAGACCAACACGCTGCTTCATGTTTACTCTGACAAAATGCCGTCGCCAAGGAAACGGCTCTGAACGTCTGCTGGACCTGGACTCACAGGAAGTCAGGCTGGGCCAAACGCATTACATCCAACCACCATGCATCCACCATCCAACCACCATCCAACCACCATCCATCCACCATCCATCCACCATCCATCCACCCAACCACCATCCATCCACCATCCATCCACCATCCATCCATCCAACCACCATCCAACCACCATCCATCCACCATCC
>NW_015112877.1:419033-427162 GCF_001443285.1 Poecilia latipinna | reverse complement strand
TCCATCCATCCAACCATCCATCCATCCAACCATCCATCCATCCATCCAACCAACCACCATCCATCCAACCAACCACCATCCATCCATCCATCGGGTCGGTTCCGCCTGACCCGGTTCCTCTCAGGTCTTCAGTCACTTTAGATGATAAGAGGCCAAATGTCTCCGTTTGGAGCCCCGACTCTAATTAGCAATGAAACGAATGAAGTCCACCAGCTCAGGTGGTTCGTTAAGATCAAGACTTTTTGTTTCCAATTAGATAAAAATGACTGCAGACACATAAAAAACTTCTTATAATTTCATGTAAACAGGCCCACGTCTATCCAGAAACAGAGAAATCTGATTTAATTCATTAAACTTGGATGAGTTCAGTGAGTTCATGTTCTAGTTACTGAGAGTAAAAGTTTCTGTTTCATTCAACAGAGACTGGATTTAATCAGACAAACGCTCCAAACCACGTTCAGTTTTGGATCTACTTCATTTATTAATATTTATAAACTTAGCTTAACAGACAGTAGAAATAACTAACATTCTAGTTTTTTGTAATCATTTTCCTCCCAGGTGGTAAAGTCTTTCCTTTGCTGAGGTTACATAAGACAGGCTGCAGGCCGAGCAGCATCCAGATGCATAATGCAGCGGGGTCGTGACCTCACACTCCGAGGTGTTCTCAGATTAGAAACGGCTTCATTTGCTTCTCATTTGAAATTTAATTCTCTGACTTTACATGCTCAGATCAGGAACTTTCAGCCGTTTTTCTGTGCACTTTTCCAGAGAAACAGCAGAGACGTTTTCCAGGAGGCTCGTGGTTCCGCTGCTCCAGGGCACAGCGGCAGCCGGAGGCTCCACCTGAGCCCGTCCGGCCCGCTGAAAACAGGAGCCCCACTCTGCCCACTGAGGCAGAAACACTCCCACTCTGTGGGCATCACAACATTAACCAATGAGCTGGCATTTAGACGGCTAATGAGGCGGCTAACGTGGCGCGGCGTGTCGGCGCTGATCAGAGGGTTAAACCTGCTCCTTCTGGCTGGACGAGGCTGAGCTGCGAAATAATGACTGCCTGTGTTACAGGGTGAATTCAGGGCTTTGCTGCCCAGCTGTGTGCCTGATAAAAATACATTTCTACAGGAAGAAAGTGCGGCTGAAGCAGCAACCTGCTGATGGAGGAGTGAATAGAAAACGACCTCCTCTGTGGTTTCCTTTCTCCTCCGGAGGAACGCTAAAGAAAAGTGTTCCCTTTGCACATTTTACTTCTAGCTCAGTGACGAGCGCAGTGAAAGGGAAAAAAGGGCAGCACAGACGTTTGTTGGATCTGCAGCGGAGGTGGAAATTAAAATTCCCATTTTTCAGCTTTATCTGCCTCAGCAGTGGCACGTGTGGCGAAGGAAAGCTCTTTAGTATTGACAGGAAGGATTTAATCCAGCCAACCGGAGCTTCCTCCAGAATAAAGACCCAGAAGGACTCGGCCGATCGGGTCGCCGTAAATATCAACGACTGTTCAGTAAGTTTAACCTGCAGCAGAAATCTGGTAAAATATCACTATAAGAAAAAACAGTTTCAGCGATTTTATAAGATATATTATATAAGATTTAACAAAGCAAATTGTTTCATATTCTTTAAAACATTTGAAGCTGATTTCATTAACCTGCTGCCTTGAAAACCAAACTTTAAACTCAGAAATCAAAGTTCATCAAGTTGATTTAACAGGAGAGACGTCGTCTGATCATTGTTTTTAAGAACTCATCATTCATTATTAATAATAAATCATGAGTTGTTTTAACTTAGTTCTGTAACCTGGACCCTTTTAAAGGACCTATTTGTGCTGATTACTGCCACCTAGTGTCCAACCAACAGAATATCTTGGTAACAGGAGAGCATGCAGGTCTGGGGAGTGAAAATAGACATTTTTTGTTTCCATGTGGATGAAAATGTTTCTGGACGTCGGTGGGTTTGGACCCAACCACATTTCAGAAAAACCTTTGAGTTTGAGCAAAGTTTTAACTGGTGGTTTTAAGTCCTGGAGTTGTTTGTTCTGCTGTCGGCCATCAAACTTTAGAAAATCAGCCGTTTCCTTCCAACATTCATCTGAAACCTGCAGGAACAGCAGGAAACATTTTCTGCTCTTTTATGACAAACTGAAAAAGTCGTGTTGTTCTGCTTTATGTGGACGGCCGTGTTTGAGCAGCTCTGATGACCGTAGATCTATAGTTGCATTCTGATCGTGGTGGTTCTGGACGAACCACAGAACCGCAGGAAGCATGTGAATCTGAGGTGGGCCGGGTCAGCGGTTCTGTTCTCCTGCCTCCATCAGGCAGACTGGATCGGTGACCTCCATCTTTCTGCTCGGCTCCTCCTGGTGGGCCGACCTTCGTCTTTGTGCAGCGCCGGCGTGCTCCCTCTGACAGCTAGGGGGAGCCGCAGGGAGAAACGCTGCTGGTTCTGACCGGACCGCACACATTCGCTGAAACTCTGGAACACCCTGGTAGAAACGAAGACGGCCGTGTTGGGGGAACCTCTGATTACGGGCGTTTGGACCGTTAGCTGAGCAGGAGGTAGAACCGCCACAGCTGAGCTCCAGGCTTACATAACGTCCTGCAGGCTGAAAAGCCAAACTTCCCTTTGGAAAAGGTCAGCGCTCCTGCGCCATCTGGCAGCCAGCAGACCTCAGCGGTTCTGACGGGCTTTCAGCTAAACGGCTAAATATAACGCAGAGCTCTCAGGAGAATACGGTGAAACCACAGAATACGGACCGGACCTTCCACTGATCAGCCCGGTTTCATGGAGAGAAAGTAATCTGACCCAGCAGAACCAGGAGGTCCTCAGTGGAGGAACCACAGGTCCATTCTGGCTGCTAGAGCCTCATGTTGGTCAACTCTGTGGTTCTGTCCAACGGTTCTGGACTCCAGCTCCAAGAACAGGAAGTCCAGAACATCAGCAGCTGCTTCTAAACTTCTGAGTGAAAGGCGGTTTCTTCTCCTGCTGAACAGGCAGCCAGCTGGGTGGCTTCAGCAGTGCTGCCACCTGGTGGCCGGAGGTTTGGATCAAAAAGGAATAAGAGACATGAAAACTCATTTCCTCCTGAGTTACAAGAACTCTGGACCGACCACACGGTGTCCACTAAGGACCCGGCAGGTCCAGAACCTCATCAGACCCGGCAGGTCCAGAACCTCATCAGACCCGACAGGTCCAGAACCTCATCAGACCCGACAGGTCCAGAACCTCATCAGACCCGACAGGCCCAGAACCTCCATCAGACCCGACAGGCCCAGAACCTCCATCAGACCCGACAGGTCCAGAACCTCCATCAGACCCGACAGGTCCAGAACCTCATCAGACCCGGCAGGTCCAGAACCTCATCAGACTCAGAATCTGTCCAGAGTTAGTTCTGTTCGTTGAGATTTGGAGATAACTGGTTCTGCTCTGGCTGAGGTCTGGACTTTGACTAGGCCAGAAGAACAGCTTGGTTCTGTTGCAGCTTTAGACCAAACTTTGGCTGTTAGGAACTAGAGGCTGGAAGGAGTCTGAAGAACAAGCCCACAGCATGACCCCTCCTCCACCGTGCCTGGTCCAACATCTGTCCTCTGGTCCAACATCTGTCCTCCGGTCCAACATCTGTCCTCTGGTCCAACATCTGTCCTCTGGTCCAACATCTGTCCTCCGGTCCAACATCTGTCCTCCGGTCCAACATCTGTCCTCCGGTCCAACATCTGTCCTCCGGTCCCATCTGTCCAGGGGACATCGTCCCAGGAGTCTCATCCCCCCTCCTGATGCTGACCACAGTCCGGCAGCCATCTTGTTTCTAGAAAGATTGGGGCAGCCATACTGGTTCAGGGTCATGACCTTTAACCTTGGACCTGCTAACTGAGGCCTGTAGACAGAGATTTCTCTGGAGAACAATGGATGACCTTTGACCTTTGACCATCAGGTCACCCTGATGTCGGGTTACCTGGGCTGGATCCTCCAGCAGCGGCGGGTCGGAACCGGAGGATCTCCGTCTCAGTCCCGTCTCTCCGTCCATCAGACGTTTGTAACGCCTGGATGGACGTTTGTTTGGTGTTTGTGTTGATGGTGCCGTTATGACCAGACCCAAATGAGGACCGGCGGCCCACAGGTCTGCACTGGTTCTGTGGCTCAGACCCAAACTGTTTAACCCCCAGCTGCTGCAGCAGCTGCCGGGCTCCTTCTGGCCTCCTTCTGCAGCCAGCTGCTGCAGGAGCGGCGCTGAGTCAGCAGACCGGTGCTACTGGTCCAGTCTGAGCGGCCGGCGCTGAGTCAGCCCAGCTGCTTGCTGGAGGTCCGGATCTGTTGGTGCCAGCGAGACGGAACGTGAAGCTGTCGTCCTTCCAGCTCACCGTAGTTTTTCTGCTCCAGCAGGTAGAACCAAACATGTCCTCCATCCCTCATCCTGCTCTCCTCTCTGCGTTTCTTCACCGTTCCTCCCGTGTTTCAGCTGATGAGTCGGAGAAGAGGCGCGGAGCCGACCCCCCCCCTTCCTGTCGGCGCTCCGGCGGCCGATCCGAGTCCAGCCGGTGACAAACGTCCGCCTGCTGCGAAGGACTGTGCTGAATCAGGGAGACGGCGCAGCATTGGGACGGAGCTGATGGACGATCCGTCTTCTAAATGAATCAAACTGAAACAACATCTGCTGCTTGGCACCAGACTTGAGGAGCGAGCCGGAGCGGGCCGGAGCGAGCCGGAGCGGGCCGGAGCGAGCCGGAGCGGGCCGGAGCGAGCCGGAGCGGGCCGGAGCGAGCCGGAGCAACATGGAGGGGCCGGAGCGAGCCGGAGCAACATGGAGGGGCCGGAGCGGGCCGGAGCAACATGGAGCGACCGGAGCGAGCCGGAGCAACATGGAGGGGCCGGAGCGGGCCGCGCTCCACTCTGCCCCCGCTCAGGTTTATGATTCTGACCTTTTTATGGATCCGACTGCCGGCTCGTTTCACAGCTTCAGCACCGAGTCCAGAAACAGAGGCTGAAGGAAACGTTCAGGTTAAAACGGAGAGGAACAGTTACTGTGTTTTCCATCTTTATTAGGTTTAAATACATAAATCAAAACTGTAAAAATACAAAAACGTGTTTGGTTTAGTTTCTACTTCAAATATTTTAATACACTTGAAATAAAACAAAACTAATTAACTATTCAGTAAGTTAAAGGATCTTGTTTTATATATTTATAGTAGTCATTGTTGAGTTTAACTTTAGAACATGCTGATTTTTTGATCTGTTTTAAAGTGATTTGTTGCTGCGTTTGTGCAGCATTAGGCTATTTTCTCCATGCTGATGCTGTGTAGATCAGAGTTTGGTTCAAAGTGTTTGATTCTGTTTGCTTTAACCAGGTTTTAGTGAATTTGTGTGATAAACCAGGAAGTGACCACCGTGTTCCTGCGTCTGATTGGTTCCTGCAGCTCAGTGTGTGAGCGTCCAGAACCAGCCGGTCCTGCTGGATGGATCCAGGTTAGAGCTCTCGGTGCCGGTGATGGAGGTTCTGCAGGTGTTCGGCTCCGTTTGCTCCGCTCTGGTCTTCACTCAGGGTTTTCCAGCTGGCTGTCCTCATTGTTTCTCCTCTCGGGGGTTTATGAGTAATAAGCTTGAGAGGCTCATCTAAATTCCTGAATATGTTGAGTTTTTATTGCAGTTTGGTCATTCAGGCGCTGGGATTTATCCACAAACTTCCCCAAGTGGCTGCAGCAGCTGCTGCTGCTGCTGCTGCTGCAGCCGCTGCTGCTGCTGCGTGGATCTGATCCACGCTGACAAATCTCTGCACTCTGGGAGGAAAGCAGCTGAGTCAGGAAGGAAACAAGGTGTTTGCTTTTCACCTGGGCCGTCACAAGGAAACCATAAATCTAGAGTGAAAGTATCGGGCCAAGCGGGGGGATGTGGTCGGGGAAACCTTCATGTGACTGCAGAACAAACTGAGCTCCGACATCCGCAGGCTGGGCAGGAAGTGATGATGTAATCTGGGTAATTAGGCAGCGGGCGACCGCGGCTGGAGTCTGTCGCCATCTTTACATCACCGATGTTTGTCAGCTTCCTAAAAACGGGCCGGAGCAGCAGAAGGAACGGCGAGAAACAGAAACCAGAGGAAACCGAATCAAAAAGCAGAGATGGAGCAGATTGGTGGGACTCAGAGGTCCAGGCAGATCTAACACAGAACAACAAGCTGCAGGTTCTGGTTCTGGTAGGTCTGCTGCTGGGCCGTCCTCTGGGTTTTATTTATGGGTGTCAGGCTGAAAGGGGGATGAATACAAATGTATGGCAACTGCTATGGATTTTAATTTGTTACAGATTTAATGAATTATTAAATATGAAAACAAAGATCTGTGCATCAGATCATTCACTAAATAATTAGTTTAAATAAAGTCAGGATGCATTAGTTTTCATTAACGCGTTAAAAGTTTTAATGCAATTAGTCGCATTTTCTCTTTTACATACAAAAGTCCTGAGCTGGAACTTTTGTGTTCTCATGTTTCTGGTACGCCTGTAAATCTGACGCTCAAGCTAACTGTGCTAACAGCTAACTGTGCTAACAGCGATGGAGGACGAAACAGGCTTTAGTTTCTGCTTCTGATTGGACGATGGAAAAGACGGCTGCTGGGTTCAAGTTGTGCTAACAGGAGTTAGCCTTTCACCGAAGCCATGCTAGCCTAAAATAGCATCTCAATGCTAACATGTAGCAGCTACCGCTAATGTTAGCGTCCATATTTCCAAAGAAGCTCCAGGAATGATCAGGACTTCCTGAAACTCTTTGCTCCAAACTGAAGAACCTGAAGATTAAAAACTATAATGAGCTCATATGAGATTTTATTCAATAATTTAGCAGCCAGAAAGGTTTTTTAACTGAAACTGCTGATTATTTTGTTGATATACAGTTTGCCATGAAAATGTGATTAATTACAGATCCTGAAATGAACTGGATTAAAGTTTTTAATCTAGTGCCACATTGAAACCTTGAACTTCAGAGATCAGACCCTCTGCAGTGGATGAAGCTCCAGCTTCACTTCAACAAGCTGCTCAGGTTCAGGCTCCCCCTGCAGGCTTCGCTCCATCGGCTCCGTCCAGGAACATCCGCTCCGCTTTGGAGGGAACCTGACGGCTGGATCTGATTTTTAAACATTGAAATTTCAGGAACACACCTGGTCCTGACGCCGCAGGACGCTGTGAAGTCCACACACACGATCCCAACACACCTGGACTATTCAGAAGAGACGGGACTTCATGTTCCACAAAGCAGCTTCACCTTCGTCCCCAAGCAGAGGAGAAGCTGCCGTTGATCTCAGCCGGTTATTATTCATGTGTTCATGCCTCATGAAGAAGAAACAAAGAAAGTAACCGTTGTTGTAGCACAGGTCTGATTTCGTCTTCCTGCCGGTGGCCAACAGCAGCAGATGGTCTGGTAGAAACAGCAGTGACCTTTGACCTTTGTTTAGGCTGTGGCAGAAGGTCGTCCATCAGGTCTGCTGGTTGTTGTTAGCGGTTACCTCTCAGTGTGTCTCCTGCTTCCTGCGTCTGAGACAAATGTCTGCTGGAGGAAAGCGGCTGAGTCAGGAAGGTGTTTGCTTCTCACCTGGGTTAGTAGGAACACAGTCATAAATCTGCTGTGAAAGTTTTGGGCCAAGTGGGTGGTGGCAGCGGGGGGTGGGCTGCGCTGAAGGTTAGAGGAGCCGGAGGAACGCGCGGGGATAGACCTTCACAGACGGAATAATGAACACACTCATCGCTCTCTGAGGATTTGCAGCAACTTTTCTGTTTGGAGTTTGTTTTAGTTTCATCTGCTTGTCCTGGATTCTCAAACACCAACGCAGCTTGTTGTTGATTAATATCTGTAATTCTGGGCTCCTCAGGTAGAACATAAAACTGGAGGAAGACGACAAAAACCCGAAAGGTTTTTCAGTTTCCAACCGAAATGATCCCAAATCCTTCAGAAAATATTTGAAAGAGGCGCAAAATCCACATAAAAGACACAATGACAACTAGAGATCCTGGTAGTGATAAGAGGAAGAGTCAACCAACATTCATCATGTTGTCTTCAATCATAGAAGAGTCATCAGAGACATTTTGAAATGTTAAAGGTGGATGGAAACCAGTGGTGGGAAGTAACGAAGTACAAGTACTTCGTTACTGTACTTAAGTACAGT
>NW_015112877.1:413278-414626 GCF_001443285.1 Poecilia latipinna | reverse complement strand
GTTTTACTTGAGTACATTTTTGTCTGTTTATTTGTACTTTTACTTAAGTACATTTCTTGAGTACTTTATCCACCACTGATGGAAACAATAAATTTAAAAAATAAGCGTTTCTTCTGAAAAGGATGGAGGCAGAAATCCAAACCTCAGCCTGGAGGATCGTCTGGTTTTCTGAGATGTTTGGTCCATGTTAGCTCATTCAAATCTCACCTCACTGCTCAGTCTGGGTTTTCTCCCATTCACTTGGATTCCTTCCTCCAACATGTGTTGGTCTGTAACATGTTGGTAACAGCCGCCTCGCTCCGATCGTCTCGTCCCAGCAGAGGACGACGGTCCGAGGTCGTTAGCCTCGACTTCCTGTTTGTTATGGAGCATCAACACCTGATGAATTTCTGCTTTGTGTAACTCGACTGATTCCCTCCAAACCCGTCAAGAGAACAAATCTAACTCATTTGTTTTCTTATTTTTGTGACATTTTAAAACTTCAACTGGATGGAAACAAAACTCAGTCCTGTCAGGATTTTGTGATTATTTTGCTCACGGACTTTGTGGCGTTCTGTTACTGGAAGGAAATTAGAGATCTTGTGTCTGACAGGAAACACTGCCTCCTGCTGGTGGGAGTTAGGATGATCTAAACCCGAAGAGTTTGATGCGTTTTGCATAAAATCTGCTATAAACTCACATTTATGCATGAGGATGAAGAACCTTGTTGGTTTCATGTGAACTGGACTGTAGAGAAACTACAGCAGCTTGTTAACGTGACTGACTGGAAAAACGTTTCAGGGCTGTGAAAACTTTACTACGTCCAGTTGGAGCTCCACCACCGGGTCGGCGTGTTCTGCAGAACCGGGCCGGTTCCTACCGTCAGGGAAGCAGTTGTCCGGGTCCATGGCCTCTTCGGCCAGCTCTGAGTACTCGTCCTCTTCCTCGCCAGGCTTCCTCAGGTCCACTGTGCTGCCTTCTGACAGGCTGACTTCCTCTTTCTGCTGAAGAAACCAGAAACAACCATGTGGTGAGCTGACCGGGTCCGGACCAGGTCCAGATTGGGTCTGGACCGGATCAGGACCAGGTCCAGATTGGGTCTGGACCGGATCAGGACCGGGTCTGGATCAGTTCCAGACCGGATCAGGACCGGGTCCAGATTGGGTCTGGACCGGGTCCGGATCAGGTCCAGACCGGATCAGGACCGGGTCTGGACCTGATCCAGACCCGGTCCTGACCCGGTCCTGATCCGGTCTGGACCTGATCCAGACCCGGTCCTGATCCGGTCTGGACCTGATCCGGACCCGGTCCTGATCCGGTCTGGACCTGATCCGGACCCGGTCCTGATCCGGTCTGGACCTGATCCGGA
>NW_015112877.1:389293-409453 GCF_001443285.1 Poecilia latipinna | reverse complement strand
AGGACCGGGTCCGGATCAGGTCCAGACCGGATCAGGACCAGGTCCAGATTGGGTCTGGACCGGGTCAGGACCAGGTCCAGATTGGGTCTGGACCGGGTCAGGACCGGGTCTGGATCAGGTCCAGACCGGGCCACAGGAAGTGATGAAGGACGACCAACAACTGGAGCCGGTTCCTGCCCTGTTCAGGAAGCCTCCAGCCTCCAGCCTGAATTATCTTCAGTATTATAAACTTTTTATCCTGTTTTTGTGCCCAGAGCTGCTTTGTTTCTCTGCAGAGTGAGTCAGAACCGTTCAGAACCGGCAGGATTCCTGGCAGCAACCAAACAGAACCTTCAGCTTCCAAAACGCAGGAAAACCACCGTCTGTTCGCTTAAAACCAGGACAACAGGAAACCCCCCAACCCGCTACATCAATCCCAGCTGACTTTAAAGGTCCCAGTTTGCTGAGCATCATGGGAGTTTAACTCCACAAAGAGACGATGGAGGGATGAGTTTCTGCTGAGGACGGAGGAGAGAAATCTGGACAGTCTGTCTTTTGCCTGGACAAAGAAGCCTGCATGCGTGTGTGTGTGTGTGTGTGTGTGTGAACAGGTGAGCTAACTACCTGAGTCAACAGCCACTCATGAATACATTCAGAGCCTGAGAACAGAGAGCAGCGACTGTGACAAATGCCAGCAGCCTTGGACACAAACGCAGGCAGAGGTGAAGCCAAACACACACACACACACACACACACACACACACACTCTCTCTCTCTCTCTCTCTCTCTCTCCCTAATCTCTGACACACACGCTCCCAGAGACATGCACACCCCGGGTGGATAATGCAGCCTGCTGACAGCTGACGTCTGTAATGAGGAGTTTAAATGTATTTCAGTTTGTGGATCCGAGCCACAAGAAAACGGAGAACCGGCCCGGTTCAGGGCCAGAACCAAAGGAACCAAAGGAACCAGAGTCCTGCAGGCCGACCCAAACAGAGAGCAACCAGCTCATATGAAATACGTAAGAACCTTATTTAGGCTGTTTTCCTCCTGATGGTCCGGTGGACCTTAGCTAGCTTAGCGTTCACATTGGAACCAAACCAGAGTTCACTTCTACCAAACCCAGTCTGAGGTTCAGAGGACCAGAGGTCAGAGGTCGATTAGTGTTCAGACCTCACCAACCGGACCGGACTTTCTAAACGGACTGGAGTTGGGTTGAAGCGGGCCTGGTGGGACTGCAGCCTTAAAGTTCTCCTGATTGTTGACGCCGTCAAACCGGGCCGAGACTCAGAATAATTCTGCCTCATGGAGCCGCAGGAAGAATAAGAGACAGAAAACAGACATGAGGTTATAATTTACCATCTCTGCTATCAAGCCCACAGCATCACAGGCCCTCCACCATGCTGAACAGAGGAGCTTTTCCACATATTCATCCTGTTTTCCACCAGAACCATCTGACCCGATCCGGTTCTGGATCCGGTTCTGACTTTAAACCCAAATGAACTCATGAAGGTCAACATGTCCGCCTCAATTTAAAGACATGATTTCCTGTCTTTCCCGTTTTGCAGAGGGCTGTTCCTGTGTGTCGGGTCAAACAGGAAGTGATTGATTATTGGTTAACAGTTATAAACGCTGCGTCGTCTCACAGCGAGGTGGGCGGAGCCTGCTGCTCCGCTCTGACCATCAAACATGTTAGAATAACTCCCGATCCTTTTGTCCTTGGATAAAAACGCAGCCAGGCTTCTTCACGACTCGTTTCATTATCCGTCGCCATGGTAACAGATGCTTATTTCCCCACACAGTCATTCATCTTCACTTAAAGGCACAGAGGAGCGCTAACAAGGACAGACCAACATCAGTCAGCGGGACGTTTTCTGCTTAGAGAGACAGAAAACGGGACATCGTTCATCTAAACTACAGAAGGAGCTCAGAGACGGATGGAGGCAGGCGGTCCGAAACGGTCCGAAACGGTCCGAAACGGTCCGAAACCGAACAACACCAAGACGCAACAGCAGTCAGACCCAGAATCTGATCAGAAGAACCAAACAGAACCTGCCAGAGCTGAAACAGAACCGGGTCTGTTTGAAGAGCTGATCCAGTCCCAGACACATTATTTATTTAAAACTATAAAGAATAAATAAAATGTATTTAGTTTTTTCAGATCCAGATTCCAGATGAAGAATTTGAAATATATTTATGATCAACATGAGAAAATAAAGATGTTTTTATTCTTGTATGGAAAAGAAAAAATGCCTGAAATGAAATTATGTTTTTAGCGTTTTGGTTCTGTTTGGACCGTATTCACTGACCCAGATTCATCGGTTCTGGTTCTGGAACTATCAGGTTTTCTCTGTTCTGATCGGTTTGATGTTCCTCTCAGAGGCGAATCAAAGCCTCCACCTGCGCCAGCTGACACCTGCTGGTCTCTGCAGAGGTCAAAGGTCATCTCAGCCTCACTGAGTCACTTCCAGGTGCAGAAACACGGCGGGTCGGGTCCAAACCCAGACAGAACCTGCTGGGTTCTCATGTTTACGCTCTTATTTCACAGACAAAGGTCTGGAGAGTGGTTCTGTTTGGTTCTATTGGGTTTGGTTCTGTTTGGTTCTGCTGGGTTTGGTTCTGTTTGGTTCTGTTTGGACCTGTAGAACCTGATCTCTTTTTCTTCTTCAGTCCAAACTAAAGTAAAAATCATCAAATTAATGAAACAGGGGACCGGAACCGGACCGGAACCGGACTGGAACTCTGACCAGAACCCATCAGAACCGACACCCAGATGGCCGATGCTCTGCTCGCTCAGCGGACCCGCTCCTGGAGTCGGAACCACAGCTGAACCGGGCCGCTGACTCATCCCCTCCAGCAGCAGCGCCGCTCACCTGCCTATCTGGGTCAGAACCGGGCCAGCGCTCATGTCTCGGAGCATTTTTCACTCTCAGGGTGCTGATCCAGCGAGCAGCGCTCCGACGAAGAGCCGTGAAGAATCTGCGTGTCAGAACTTTCCGGTCTGGACCCGAACGGAGCAGCTGGAGAACCTGCCTTCATTTATCCTCAGCAGGAACAATAATAGGTTCTGATGACGCCGGAACACCGGGCCGCCGCAGCTGCAGAACCTCTGAGGAGCGCTGACACAGCAAGATCCGACCAGTTAGACCGGACCGGATCGGATCAGAACCGGGCCGGACCAGAACCAGAGCAGAACCGGCCCTGGATTTACAACAAAACAGCTGAAATCCTGCAGAAACCACCTGAACCAGAACATCCTGCCGGGCCCGACGGACCCGGACTGAGTCGGCACAGGTCACGTGCACGCTCACAGTGACACGTGCACAACACAAATCAGTCACTTCCTGTTAGCAACGCCACCGCGCCGCGCCTCCTCCTTCCAGCCGGACCTCAGATTGAACCGTTGATAAAAATCATATTTCGGTTCATATCTCTGATTTGGTGCAGCTGAACTCAGCAGGAGTGAAGCCGAGAAATGTTCCCCGATTTACAAAGTCTGGCTGAAGTGGTGTTTGTCATCCCAGAGTCTGGTGTAGCGCAGACCAGGAAGTTCAGAGATTTTACAGAGTTCATCATTTTTATAGTTCGTCTGCAGTTATCGGGTCGGGTCCTCACCTCCTCCTCTCTCTCCTCGTCTCCCTCGGATCCCTCGCTCTGCTCCTCCTGACCCTCCTCTTCTTCCTCCTCCTCCTCTTCCTCCGGAAACTCCACGTCGGACTCTCCGGGGGCGATGGGAACGCTGATGGTCAGGTTGGGGTTGGTCATGTAGCTGTCGTCCTCCGGAACCACGTACTTCTCCACATGGCGGCCTGGAACAGACGGGTCGGGTTGGTTCTGGTTCTGTCCAGATAAACCCAAACTGTGTGTGTGTGTGTGTGTGTGTGTGTGTGTGTGTGTGTTACCGATGACGGCGCCGTTGGCCTCAGTGTGAACGGTGCTCAGCCGTTTCAGCTTCATCATGGCTTTGGCCTCTTTTCGTTTCTGCCGGCGCCGCTTCAGGTTCCCGTTGAAGAAGTCCACCACCTAGAACCCCAGAACCATCGGGTCAGAACCATCGGGTCAGAACCATCAGGTCAGAACCATCGGGTCAGAACCAGGTCAGAACCAGGTCAGAACCATCAGGTCAGAACCATCGGGTCAGAACCATTGGGTCAGAACCAGGTCAGAACCATCAGGTCAGAACCATCGGGTCAGAACCATCGGGTCAGAACCAGCAGTACCTGTCGGCGGCACCAGCCCAGGCCCAGAGTGATCCGGTGGATGGCGATCTGGAGGTTGTTCATCTCCCCGTCTTCATCTGGGGCGGAGAGGTTGTCGGAGCTGAAGCTGCTGAGGAGCAGAGCCAGGAAGAGGTTCAGCAGCTGCAGACAGAGCAGAGGGGGCGGAGTCAGAGCTGACCTGGGCGGAGGGGGCGGAGTCAGAGCTGACCTGGGCGGAGGGGGCGGAGTCAGAGCTGACCGGGGCGGAGTCAGAGCTGACCGGGGCGTAGGGGGCGGAGTCAGAGCCGGTTCTGACCCGAAACACGTCCGATCACAGGTTACATCAGCTAAAAGCTTTGAGTTTAAAGTGGAAGTCAAGGAACAGGAAGTGATGTAGAAAACCAAACAGAGATAAAAAGAAAATGTCTGATTCATTCATAATTCTGACATGGAGCTGATGAAGCATCAACCCTGCGGCTGGAGGGTGGTTACCTAGCAACCAGCAGCTGCTGGAAACCGGGCCACTGGGTCAATAACAGACACCAGGAAGCAAACTGGAAACTGGCTGGACTGGAGTTTATTTAGTGGAATCAGAGTAAAAGGGGCTGAAGACAATGCAAAGCAGGATTTTACTTAAAATAAATTTTTAACATGAATTATTAACAAAAAGGTATTTTTATGATCGACATCATTAAAGTCTGAGACTCTAATCCAGGTTTCTGATCCTGCAGCTCCAGAAGTGATAAACCAGATATTAGTTTTAATTATACGTTTGTAATAAATGCAGGTTTTAGTAGTTTAATAATTACACTGAAAGTACCAGCAACAGGTTTCTAGATCTATTTTCTCATTCATATTTCCAATAAAAATCAACATCTTACAAAACGCTTTATTCACTTTTCACAAAAGTCTTATGGTTTTATTAATTTTAAAACCAAAATCTAAATAAAATTGTGTTTTTTTAGTGTAACAACATTTCCTCCAGTGTGCGTCATTTGCAGCTCTAAATATGTTTTCTGAAGCTGAACTGGCTGCAAAGATCTGATCTAAAGTTTCTGATTTTATAATAATTATCCTCCAGAGGGAGTTGCATTATTTCGGTGTGTGTGTGTGTGTGTGTGTGTGTGTGTATTGATCCCAGCTGGTGCCATGTTTGTTGTCGTTGTGTGTTACTGATCTCTGTTGCTGTCATAGCTTCCCTGACCCAAATCGCTGCCGTCTGATTGGCTGTGTAATCCACCAATAGATCAATGGTTCTGATTGGCTAACATGGCAACCTGCGGTATTGACCAATGACCTTCCTGCTTTCCAGTAGTCAATACCCAGACTCTGACAGGAGCGACTGCAGAACCAGCAGACCGTTTCCTGATTAGCAACTCATTACAGGGAAAACGGCTTTAATTCCAGGTTCGGCCACTTGGGGGCAGCAGAAAGGCTATGATGTGAGCAAACAGCAGATTGTAGGTCAGTCATGAGGACAAAGTTCAGGTGTTGAGAAAAGCTCCAGTTACCATGGTAACAGATCCAGGTAAGATGTAAAACTCTCAAACTGAACCAAAAGTTACCTCAATAAAGGACCGGTCCGGTTCTGGAGCCAGCTGTTGCTCCTGATGCTCCTCGTTTAGCTCGACGACACACACCCCACACACACACACACACATCATTTACTTCACATCAGCCAATGAGCTGAACTGACTGGATTCGTTTTACTGATGGTTTCCTTCCAGACGTTTACTGGACCAGCAGAGACGCTTCACGGTTTTACTGGAAACTTAAATTCTCCTTCAGTAAACCGGCTGCTGCCTGGAAACGGCCCCGCAGCAGATCCAGGGGGAACCAAGCCGGGTCGGATTGATCCAACGCATCACACCAACCGCCGAGAGCAAAGCCTCCTGGGAAATCCCCAGGAGGAGCGGCGGGAGTCCCAGTAAACCATAGAGGCAGACAGAGACAAACTGGGAGAGCTGGGAGGGAGAACAGGAACGGTCTGGGAGGAACAAGGATCACATGTAAAGAGGTTCTAATGGTTCTGCTCAATCTAATGGTTCGGTTCTGTTCAGATGGATCCACTGAGTCAAACATCACGATTCTTCTCTTCAAATATCAGAATTTAATTTGATAAAATCGTTCATCTTCAGCTGAATCGAGTCAAAATGAACTGGATCGATTAAAAAGAACTGAATCTGTTAAAGCAGTGAACTGAATCAAACCGAATGCAGCTGAACCAGTTCCAACCCAGTTCCCACCTCCAGGTCAGAACCGACCCAGAACCGGTCGTCCTCTACAGAACCTCAGCGGACAGGAACATGAGACCCAAACTGGATCTCATTCTGAGGCAAACCGGGTCGGTTCCACTGAGGTTAAACGTTCAGAACAAGCCCGACTGCAGCTCCGTTTGGACCCAGAACCAGGATCCTGTGGAGCTGCAGCAAGTACAGCTGGAGCTCCACACGTCTGACGAGAGGATGAGGAGGAGGATGAAGAGTTACTGGTACCAGGTGTGCTGCAGGTGAAGTGCTGACTCAGCAGAATCAGTTCGGCGGCTCGTTTGTCATGAGCTGCAGCAGCTGAACATCTGCTGCAGCTCAGAGCCTCCGCCGGGCCTGATGGGACCCGCCTGCAGCGGGGAGGACCTGCTGCTGCTGGGTCGCCATGGCAACGCTGGACGCAGCAGCCCGTCCCAGTCAAACCAGTCCAGACCGACGTTCTGGTTCTGAGAACCTCCTGGAGAGAAAAACTGAACTCCTTCAGGAGGCTTCAGGTTCAGCCTGGGTGGAAAGTAAGTAAGTAAGTAAGTAAGTACACCCTGTTCTTCTGCTGCTCTGGTCCTCATATTTCCATTCTTCTTCTGTGGTTTCTGTTTTCCTGTTTTTATCTTTTTTCTTCATTTATTTCTCTTTTTGCTGTTTTATTCCATTTTTACTATTTTCTCTAAAGTTTCATCTGAATTTTCTTTGTTCTTGTATTTTTTATTTTCCCTTGTTGAACATTTCTATAGTTCTCGTCGTTATTGCATAACTTCCTTCCTCAATGCGACGATTCCATGAATCCTGATGATGTTTCTTATTTTCTCTTTTTTTATTTGCTTTTAATTATTTTTCCTCTTTTGTTGTCCATGTTTATTTTCTTCACCTCTTTCTTCTTTCCTTCAGACAAACTTTAACTTTAATTAGATTTTTTTCATCTCAGGGTGAAGCACTGCATGTCTCACAAAGGAAAACACACACACACACGCGCACACACGCACACACACCTCTGGATCACAATCGGAGCGTTTCTAACGGGATAAATCAGATCAACGGGAACGCTGCCGTCATCCCGACTCAAACGCACCGCGATATGTTCAGGTGCATTTCTTCAGTCGGGTCAGCGTAAACCTCTGCAGGAGGAGGTGTGTGTGTGTGTGTGTGTGTGTGTGTGTGTGTGTGTGTGGGTGTGCGTGCGTGCGTGTGTGTGTGTGGGTGTGTGTGCGTGCGTGCGTGCGTGCGTGTGTGTGTGTGTGTGTGTGTGTTGTATCAGCCTCATTATTAAATCTCCATGAGAGCATTAAGCCAGCAGCTGAGAGGAGTCGAGTTATTGCTCTGAGAGTCGTTATGATCCGCTGACGGCCGGAGAGACGGAGACACTTCAGGCTAATCAGAACCAGGAGGAGGAAGAGGAGGAAGAGGAGGACGGAGTGGAAATGAGAAGCTGCTCCTCTCCTGAACTTGAGACGTTTTCAGGGTCATAAAGTTACTTTTGGATCTAGTTATTGTCTCGATCAGATGCTGAAATGCTTCCAGTGTTTCCTGGTTTGGGAATTTCGTGCTTCCTGAACATCCGGTCCTCTGGCTGTGACTCCGTGTTTTTGGGTCAGAACATCGGAGCGGGCCAGGAGAACTCCTGCAGAACCGATCCGGAACAGGAACAGGAACAGGAACAGAACTCTGCAGCTGCAGCAGAAAGCGGCTGCTGCTCCGATTCATCCCATAAAAACATAAAAACCTAAAAACCGTCAGGCGGATTCATCACAGCAGATCTGGAGAAATCAGTCATCCAGTTGATTTGATGTTCAGAGTCATGATTTGATTCAGAACCTGTCCGAACGGTTCTAGAGGTTCTGTTGAAATGACGAGACTGACGAGGAAAAGACACAGTTAGAATATTTGTCTAAAACACTTAAATTATCAGTTTTCCATCAGTTTAATTCAGCAGAAACTCTACAACTAAAATGAGCAGAATTCAGTTTAGTTAGTTTAGCTGCCTGGTTTTTACTTAAAGATATTTATATAAAAATGTATTCAGAATATTTGGTGGTAATGCATATAATGCATTATATGTGTAATACATTAAAACGGATCAATAATTTCCATTTGATTTATCGTTTATCGTTTTTCTCAAAAACTGGATGATAAAAGTTTCAGTCGAGTTTCTAGATCTTAACTCTAATTATGTTAATTTCATTTGTTGTTTTGTTTATTTAGTTTGGATATTTAAAGTGTCTTCTAGTTCCAGTGTTGAAATTTAAACTTTAATTTGATAATGGGTTTAGTTTGCCATTATCATTATATTAGTGCAAAATGGTCTGAAAATAAAAATATTACCGTTTTATCGTCCAGTAACATTTTTATCCTGACAGAACCAGAGACGTTCGACTTAAAACACATTTAAAATCTATTTTTGAGTCTTTTGAATTCAGGAAAGAAACATTTTATTCTCCATCTCTACTGATCTGTAGAAACCAGAACCAGAACCAGAACCAGAACCAAACCCTCAGCAGCCAGAAACACTGCAGCTGGACCCAGACATTCAACTAGAGGTGCACCGATTTCTCGCCCAGCCGATTCATCGCCCAGCCGATTCATCGCCCAGCCGATTTTCTTAATTTTGTGAGATCATTGATCAGCAGATAATTACATGTGAAGCTGATCTGATCTTCATCAGTAAAGGTCTAAAAATCAGCTGCTGTTGTCTTTGCTCTGCAGTCAGTTTGCCTGTTAGCCCCGCCCACCGCCGTAGCCCCGCCCACCAGGTTTTATCTGAATGTTTACGGTAACAATCGCCGCCCCTCTACTTCAACTCAGTGACTTTAATATATTTAGCAACGTTTCAGAAAAATAAATCTTGGTATCGACCAAAATCAGAATCGGCAGGTCAGTCTCTTTTAAAGATCAGGAATCAGCCAGAAAACTGCAATCGGTGCATCCCTACTTTAAACCCAGCCCAAACCGGGTCCATCCGGTCCGGTTCAGAACCAGCAGCCTCTCTACCCCCGCGCGGCGGCAGCGTCCCCCTCAGAGGAACTCACCACCAGGTTTCCGATAACCATGACCAGCATGAAGACGAGGATGCAGAGCGGCTGCCCCGCCACCTCCATGCAGTCCCACATGGTCTCGATCCATTCGCCGCACAGAACCCGGAACACGATGAGGAAGGAGTGGAAGAAGTCCTTCATGTGCCAGCGGGGGAGGACGCAGTCCTTGGAGATCTTACACACACACTCCTGCAGGGACACAGCAGAGGTCAGACACGGCGCCGGCGCCCGGCCCGGCCACCGGGAGGCGACGGCGGCCCACCTGGTAGTTCTTCCCGAACAGCTGCATCCCCACCACGGCGAAGATGAAGACGATGATGGCGAGGACCAGCGTCAGGTTGCCCAGGGCGCCCATGGAGTTCCCGATGATCTTGATGAGCGTGTTGAGGGTCGGCCAGGAGCGGGCCAGCTTAAAAACACGCAGCTGGGGCAGAACAGGGGGCAGGGGTCAGAGGTCAACAGTCGGCAACAACAGGAAGGAAAACTTTTCATTTAGGATTCAATCAACTCCGACTGACTGGACCAGATGCAGATCATTTAGATCTGAGTTTCAGATCCAAAGGATCTGCAGCTTCAAAAGCAGGAAGTGAACTACAGCACAGGGCATTCTGGGTAAATACAACCAAAGCTAACGTGCTAGCCTAGCGCTAGCAGCAGAAATGGCTCCTGGTCTTTAGCCTAAAGAGAAATCCTCCAATGCTAAAATCTGACGCATCCATCTTGTTTCCATCTGGTGAAGAAGGAAGTTGCTCTCAGTGTCTTCAGAGGTTTTTGTGTCGTTTCCTTCAGTGGTTCTTGGTGCAGCGCCCCCACAGGCCAGGAGGGGAACAGGTTGGTTTGACTCAGAGCAGCTGGAGGTGGAGCAGATGTTCTGGTTCCAGTAGAACCGGGTCGACCGGACCATCAGGAGGAAAACATCCTTAGAGACTTTTCAAAGCAAATATGAGTAAAATGTTGGAAAAGAAGCAGAAGATCTCCGGTTATCCTGGATCTATCAGTAGAACTGAGGTTTGTTCTTCTTCTGCAGCATCTATCAGGTCACATAAATCAGAGAAGAAGAAACAATCTGCAGATGCAACCAGTGAGGATGAGGAGGACGAAGGGGTGTTATCATGTGGGGGGTCCTGCAGGAAGACGGAGATCCTCAGAGTGACACTTCCTGAGATCAGTGAGGACAGATGAAGACCCGAGATGCTGCTGACGCCTCCGCTCCACTCCGCCTGATCGGGTCAGAAACTTGGCCACAGCTGGACTTTTGGCTAAATGACATCACTCTGCACCGGCCAATCAGCATGCACCGTCAAACCCAAACATCTCAGAGGGAATCACTTCTCGTGTGGTTGGGTTTTCCACCAACAGAAACCACAACGGTTAAGGCAGGATCAGTGGCTACGCGCTACGCATGTGGGTGCTGCGCTGGAGCGGGCGCCAAAATGACAACATTATTACATTACATTAAACTGTGTCTAAGGGCTGTTAGTGTGAGCGATGCGATGACGTACCAGCCGGAAGGAGCGCAGGACGCTGAGCCCCTCCACATCAGACAATCCGAGCTCCATGAGGCTGAGGCACACGATGATGCTGTCAAAGATGTTCCAGCCCGTCTGGAAGTAGTAGTACGGGTCCAAGGCGATGATCTTCAGAACCATCTCCGCTGTGAAGATCCCTGAGAACACCTGAGGGACACAAACACAGAGGCCACACTGGGGTCACGCTGGGGTCAGACAGAGGTCACATAGGGTCAGAGGTCACACTGGGGTCAGACAGAGGTCACATAGGGTCAGACAGAGGTCACACTGGGTCACACAGGGTCACACAGAGGTCACATAGGGTCAGACAGAGGTCACATAGGGTCAGACAGAGGTCCAGCCCAGCAGAGAGGAAGCTGATCCAGGTCGAGTCCATGTTTATGGTTCTGACCATGCAGATGGTCAGAACATCTTCAGAACCAAACCCTGCTGGGTTCTGGACAGACTTCAGTTCACACCAACACCGACCCACAGAGACGATGAGAATACATCTAAAGTTCTGAGTCCAGCCAACCGGGTCCAGTTCTCCAGAACTCCTGAAGCAAAACAACAGCGACTCACTGCAACCTAAAAATGATCTAAAGTTTAAGTTTCACTTTAACATCTTTAAGTTGGTAGAGCTGCTGCCTCGCAGCCAGAAGGTTCTGGGTTCGATTCCCGACCCGGGTCGTTCTGCATGTTCTCCCAGTGCATGGTGGGTTCTCTCCGGTTCTCCGGCTGCCTCCCAGTCCAAACACATGACTGTCAGGTTAATTGTCTCTCTAAAGTGTGTTTGTCCCGTCTGTCTCTGTGTTGCCCTGCAACAGACTGGAGACCTGACCAGGTGACCCCAGGTCACCCCAGGTGACCCCAGGTGACCCCACCTCTCACCTGAAACGTTTACTGGAGAGGCACCAGAACCTCCTGACCCCATTAGGGCCAAGGGGTAAGACAATGGATGGATGTTCAGCTGCTCATCGGATTAAAAATCCTTTTGTTTCTTATTTTCTAATTTTGTATCATGTCCAGTCAGTTCATGCCGACATCAGAACTTTTGGTTCAGTTCTGAAGTTACTTCAACACAACATCACAACTAACTCTAGATTTTTCATTTTCTGGCAACAAAAACTCCTACAGTTATTTAAATAGTTTGTTTTTTATGCAGTAAAGATCATTTTTAATTCACTCTAAATCTAGTTTGTGTTTTGTGTGAACAGAAAGAGACTCACTACTAAACCTGGTTTAAAATGAATATTTATAAAATTGTATGAATACAAGAACTAGATAAAAGCAGTAAAAACACTAAATGTATCAGGTTATAACCAGATGTGACAGACAGCAGCCATGTGACCCTGAAAGGATCAGCAGGAATACATAAAAATGTTAAATATAAAGATTCATCCATTCAGAGTCGTTTTACTGTATTTTATATTTTCAAGGTTCTGCAGCAGAGATCCAGGTTCTGCCACTGATCTGAATATTTGGGTCAGTTTCATAATCTTCCAGGAACCAGAGGAATAAAACTCAGATGTATAAATGAATGTTTGTGTCAGTGGAGAGAGAAGCGACCTTGAGCCTCGCTGTCGCTCTGACATGCGTCATGACGGCTGAAGCTGCCATCAGGCTGGGAGGAAACAAGAAGCTCCTGAAACTCTCAGGTAAACACAGAGCAGCTGAACGAAGGGCAGGAAGAGTCAGAGGGCCGCGCTGCAGCCCGGCTCAGGTTCAGCCCACGTCCACACGCAGCTCCTATCACCGCCGCTCTGCTCCCCGGCTCTCTGGAAGCCGGCAGGAGTTGAGCTGCGGCGGCGGCTGCTGCAGCAGCGGCGGCGGCGCGCTGACCGCTGCTGAAATGTTTCTGTATGCTTCAGTTAGCATGGAGCCCCACGCCACTCAGCTGGGAGTCACGCTGCTGCTAGCATGCACACTGCATCCGCTTCATGGACCCGGAAACCAAGGCGACATCATGAATCCATCTCTACGGTTTCCATGGTAACCAGCAGGCAAACATCAGCAGAATGCTCTGATAAACAGGCAGCAGAGTCTCAACACAAGGCCAGGGCGGAAAGGCATCAGAATGACTTCAGATTACCGTCCATCAATCTGAGAAAGGTTCAAAGGTCATCGTCTCAAACTGATCTAGACATGTGCCGAGGCGACCCCGTGACCTGGATGGACAGAAGCAACGATGGAGAGAAAAACTGGACCAAGAAACTCCACAAAGACCAGAGAGGCTGAGAAAAACCAGCAGAATCAGTTTAACACGCTGTTCCCACTCCAGATGCTACAGCTGTGTTAGCATGACTGTGTGTGTTTGAGCCTCCATGTGAGTTTCTGGTACCGTTTGCGTGCATTAGCATGCGTGTGTGTGTTAGCATATCTAAGTTTGTCGGCATGTTTGTATGTTTCTGTTGACTGATTTATGTGTGTTAGTATTGTCTTTGTGTTTGCATATTAATGTATAACATGTTTGTGTGTTTTACCATGGCTACCTGTGTTAGCATGGCTACCTGTGTTAGCATGACTACCTGTGTTAGCATGGCTACCTGTGTTACCAGGCTACCTGTGTTAGCATGGCTACCTGTGTTAGCATGACTACTTGTGTTAGCATGGCTACCTGTGTTACCAGGCTACCTGTGTTAGCATGGCTACCTGTGTTAGCATGACTACCTGTGTTAGAATGGCTACCTGTGTTAGCATGGCTACCTGTGTTTGCATTGCTACCTGTGTTAGCATATTTGTATGTGCTGGAATGTCTTTATGCGTTGGCGCTCTGTGTGTTAGCATTGTCTATGTTTGTTAGCAAGCGTGTTTGTGTTTGTTAGCATATTATTATATTAGCATATTTGGATGTTTGTGTTTTCATGTCTCTGTGTTAGCTTGTGTGTTTCAGCATCAGTGTGTATTTAGAGATTTGTGTTTAGTTCTTATGCAGGGCAGTATGTGTGTTAGCGTATATGTTTGTGTTCTCATGTCAGTGTGTGTGTGTGTGTGTGTGTGTGTGTGGAGCCTCCAGGATGGTCCCGTCTCGCCTCGGGGCTCATTAGCTCTGCAGAGCGTTGATTAGCTTCTCCTCATGATTACTGAGTTCAGGAGGAGCTCTCTGCTGCTCTCTGGGTTCAGACACACATGATGATCATGATGATGATGATGATGAGGAGGTAGGTCAGGGTCAGAACGTTCTTTAGTGGTTCTAATAAACCTGGATCTAAGTAACTGGATCTATCTGATCCGGTTCTAGCTCACAGAATTAGTTCATGTTTCCAGTTTAAATCATTCACACTCAGTTTATTATTTTTCCTCCTGTTCTCTCATCATGTTGTTATTTTTGCATACTGTGTCGTGTTTTCCGGTCATTTTCTCGCTCATGTTTCTCTGACGTCAGGCCGACTGATGCTAACGAAGTTAAACTCGGCTCAGCTGTCAAACATCAGCAGCAGCTGCTGCTTCCCTGCAACCAAAAGCATCAGTGAGCAGAAAAACTGGCTGCTTTATGCAACTCAGTAAATATGAAACTATGACCTTTAAAAGGCTTCGGCTGAATTAACTCAAGCAGCTTCCGGTTCACCAAGTTAAAGCAATATATTTACAGATGTTTTCAACTAAAATGCTAAAAAACTTTACTGCAAGTCTTTGAAAAGAACAATTCATTTAGTTTATTTTATTCAGCAACAAAAACAAGAACTTTCTTCTAAAATTGTGAGGTCTTTAGCAAACTGGATGCCAAAGTCTGAGTAAAATGATGTTTGTGGCCTAATCAAAGTAAAAATGATGTGGCTAATCAAAGAAAAAATAGTTTTGTTAAACTGAACATTTTACAATTAAGAAGATCTCATCCTAAAAACCCATAGAAGATGTTAAACATCATCAGCTTCACTTTCTGAAAGTCAAACTGAAGTCAGGGGCCACATGAATGCATTCCAGGGGCCACAAATGGCCCTCAGGCCGCACTTTGACCCCCACCTCATGGAAAAAGCTCCTGAGCTAAACTGAATAAACTGAATGTTTGACGAGGATCGACAGGAATGTGTGTGATGGACCTGAAATGAAGTTCTGTAAAGTTTAGTTTGGACTGGTGATATAGAAACAAACTGTATCTATAATGATCTATAGATCAGCATCTATAGATCAGCATCTATAGATCAGTATCTATAAACACTGATCTACAATCCAGCAGCTGATGGTTCTGATCTGGTTCCTCTGGTTTGATGTTTAACTTCCTCTGAGTTTCTGATTCACTGATGGAGGAAAGAAACTGACCAGCAGCTACGTTCACTTCAGAGTGTGTGTGTGTGTGTGTGTGTGTGTGGGTGTGTGTGTGTGTGTGTGTGTGTGTGTGTGTGTGTGTGTGTGTGTGTGTGTGTGTGTGTGTGTGTGTGCCGTAGGCTCTTGAACAGGGATGTTGACATCAGCACTCACTAATAACAGTAACATCAGCAGAGAGAGGATGACTATGTGAGGAAGACGCGTGATTATTTTTGTCACAACCAGGCAGATGTAATGAGTAAGCAGCACTACAACACACACACACACACACACACACACACGCAGGCGGCTGCAGGCTGCAGCAGACGATCATTAAGCAGAATGTTCTGAGGTTTCGTCCTTCTTGTTTTAACTCCATTAAATCGTCTCTGATTTAATCTGAGGGACATTAAACCAACATTTCCTGTTTTATCGTTAAACTTCCTGCTCTGCCTCAGTGCCTCTGAGCAAAGACGGGCGTCCAGCAGAGGACGGGCGTCCAGCAGAGGACGGGCGTCCAGCGGAGGACGGGCGTCCAGCGGAGGACAGACGTCCAGCAGAGGACGGACGTCCAGCAGAGGACGGGCGTCCAGCAGAGGACGGGCGTCCAGCAGCCAGCTGACCCCAGTTAGACTGAAACGTTTCACAAACAGCTTCAGTTTCAGGATCTGCAGAGAAGCTTTAATATGACATCATCACTGTGACATCATCACTGTGACATCATCACTGTGACATCATCACTGTGACATCATCACAGCTGAACAGGTTTCTGTCTAACAAACTACGTCAGACAGGAAGTCCTTCACGGTGGACAAAACATTTAGCAGAAAATCAGTTAAAGAGATGAAATCTGAATATACAGAATAAAAATATACAGAATATTCATCCAGCTGCTGTTTTTATTTATTAATGCTGAACTTTTTATTTCCACATCCTGAAAAACACAGTCAGTCTCTTCTGGTTTGTTTAGTTTTCTTGATTGATTTTTACTCTCATATTCAATCAATTTAAATATTAATAAAATGATTATGTATTTCTGTAACTCATATAGATTAATTAAACACAGATTGACGTTTTAAAGCTTTTATTTCTGTTAATGATGATAATTTCCTGATTTCAGCTCTAATAAAAACTGTTTAATATTAGCCTAAAGGCTTTTATTTTGNAAAGACATTTCTGACAAGTGAATAATACTCAAGTGTTTATAATCCTGAGGAAAAAACACTGTAAAGCTTAAAGGAGAGAAGGACGGTGAGGAAGAGGAGGAGGAGGAAGAGTTCAACCTGTTTCATCAGAAATCCTCTAAAACTTTCATTTTCCTTCATGATGGATTTATTCTGAATGTTTGGAGTGTTTTTGTTTTTTTGTTCCCTAAAATTTGCTTTGATTTTTAGAAACTGCTTGAATTTCTTGTTTTAATTTTCTATTAAATAAATAATTAAGTTTTTGTTCTGCAGATAAAATGATTTGTTTTACATCTCGGCTCCATTTTGCTCCGTTCAGATAAAATGTTCCTCAAACTGAACGGCCAGACTGAATCTCCACCAGAATCACTGACGCTGGTTAAACTCCACATGGAGCCTCCAACCACAGGGAGCAGCTCACCCTGACCTCTGACCTTAAGAGGCTTAGCAGCATCAACACTTTCCTCCAAACTTTTCAGACTTTCTCGTCTCCCAAACCAAGACGAAGCTTCCAGGAAACGAGTCGGAGCAGCTGCTCTGTCATCTGAAGGCGCTGCTGGACCGGCGCTGCTGGAAATGAAATAAGTGGAAGATCTCTGGTGAAAACAGAATCAGCTCGGCCTCCAAACATAAATCAGGATGTCGGGAAACAAAGCCTTCCCCGGAACAGAGACATTAAAGGTTAGCGGCGCTCAGCGCAGGTCGGCTGCTGCTCTGCGGATAAAAGCCTCCTCTGAATGTTGGAGGTGTTTGCTCGGATGGAAATATTGAAACGCGGAGAGCGCCGCTGAAAAGCAAACAGCGAGCGCATTAGCTGACATTGATTGTGTCAGCAGGGAGGCGTCCTGACATGATCCAGCTTACATAACCCTCAGAGGCGCGCAGCCCACAGAAAGGCCACCGAAATGCTAAGCAAACATCTGCCGGGATTAGAGGTTTGATCCGCTAAGGAACTTCAGACTTCAACCTTTCTCAGCCGCACAACAACTCAAAGTGTTTACGCTGCAGAAGACGGCGGCCGCATCAAACAGGAAGTGAGGCGACAGCAGCGTTACATAATCCACCGATAACAGGAAGGGGCCTGAGGGCCGCCGGCGCTAACGCTAACCAACACCGAGCTACATGGAGGAATCAGCACCGACGAGAAGATCACCTGAACGACCTGAGAGTCGCTTAGCAACCATCAGGTTCTGCTGCCATCACAAACGTAAACATGGGGAAGTTTCCTAAACTCTGCAGAGATTTTAACTTTGTTTATTTTTTCTTGTTTTAAATAAAGAGAGTTTATGTGGAGAGGAAATGGACTTCAAAATAAGAGCATGAATATAAATTTCTTAAAACTTCAACAGATGTTGAACTTTATTTGGCTGAAAGTTTACAAAACATCCAAATTATGCTTCAGAATTTATCTATAGAGATTTATTTTATTATTGCGAAGTGCGCTAAACGTTTTAAAAGTTAGCATAATTGCTGAAGCGCTAAACATTAGCTCTGCTATTAGCGCATTAGCAGTACTGTGCCCACCACAGCTGACAGCAGAACAAATTATCATTAATTCATAAAAAATAATTTAACAAATACTTTTATTTCCTGATGGAGCTGCATGACTGGATGATTTTTATTTTTTCATGTTTTAGGTTTGAATAATGAAACAACATGAACATCCAACATGGACGATTCAGACAGCTTGTTTGTATATTTTCATCAGTTATTTCCAGTAACTTCAGGTGGAATCGTCGCTAACGTCGTCAGTTTGAACTGGAACATGAAGAAGGATCCCGTCTCTGAAGCAGCAGCGTACCATGTCAGGCCCCGGCTCCACAGGTTGAGCCACACAGCTGCAGGTTGTTTCTACTTTTAAACCTCGTTAGCATTCGGTTTCCGCCCAGCTGAGGCCGGCTCTGCCCAGGTGTGCAGCGCTCTGGCCCAGGGCCGTTCACACCTCAGGTGAACCAATTAGCATAGCGCTTCCACCGATCAGCGGCCCGAAGGTCGTCTGCGGGGTCAAACCGCGCGGCTAGTCACTAGCTGACCCGCTTCTGTCAGCTCCGATACACTGACTCACCTCCAAACATTCCTGGTTTAACTGGAAACGCAGCAGGTCAGGATTTATTTTCATCCCAAGGTCTGAGAGACTTTCAGCTCGTTTCACACCAGGTTTCTTCTTCTTCTGTCACTTCCAACCAACATCACCGCCTCCTCCACGGCTTCAAAGTTAGTTTGGTGAAAAAGTCCTACAGCAAATCCTCTACAGAACGACCCAGTTCAGCTACATGGACCAGAAAATAGACGGATCCCATTCAGAAACATGGACCAGAACCACTTTCTCCTACAAAACATCCATTCATCCCCCCATCCCTCCCTCCCTCCCTCCATCCTACCAGGTTTCCGATGCTCAGCATCCCGTTGAACTCGGGCGTCATTGGGTAATGCTCCATGGCCATGAAGAGCGTGTTGAGGACGATGCAGACGGTGATGGCCAGGTCCAGGAAGGGGTCCATCACCATGATCTTCACCAGCTGTTTCAGCCGCAGCCAGGAGGGGGAGCACTCCCACACCAGGTATCGGTGGGCGAACACGTACCAGCAGGGGTGGCACTTCTTATGGGACTCCTCCAGCTCTGCCCAGATGAAGACAGCAGCTTTTTATCTGCTAATCATTCCAAACATTTACAGATTTTTCTACATGCAGCAGCAGAGGAGTTTGTAGTTTATGGGTCAGAAGTTTGTTTTGACTCCAGACTGGAAGGATTTCATCCTGGAGTAAGGCGGCAGGGCGGGGAGCGGAGATGAATCAGAGAGGACAGCAGTGGGTTTTTGTGTTTTCCTGTATAATGATCTGTTCTCTAAGAGCAGCGAGCGCCGGGGGGCAGACGGTGACTCAGCACACCCAACAAACACACACAGGAAGCTGATTGCATGGTAAATGAGGGTGACCACGATGCCACACTCCTTCTCTCTTTCATTCAGTTTCTGTGCGCCGCTCTCCTCTTTCTGACAAACAAAGCGCGCGTTCCCCTGAGGACGGCGGGAGCCACAACAAACCCAGACTCTCTTACACAACCCAGTTTTAGCTCAGTCTGCTGCCGTGTTGGGCAGCTTCATGGATTCTGACATGTTTTTGGTTCTTCTTGCAGTTTTGCATAATGTTGCATTAATACGACCACTTCAGGTCGACTCTGGACTCGTCACTATTGGTGTTCTGTTTAATTCATGCTGGTCTGTTTCCTCTGTCTTTCTGGACTTCTTGCTATTTATGACGCCGGTTCTGAGTCAGTCCATCGGTTTGGAAACAGTTTTAACTGCGGACTGGCAGTAGATTCTGGAATACTTTGGTCTACAGAGGATCCAGGAGTTACGTCTGGGCGGGTCGGTTCGGTTTGGGTCGGTTCAGGTTGGTGCAGGTCGGTTTGGGTCGGTTCAGGTTGGTGCAGGTCGGTTTGGGTCGGTTCAGGTTGGTGCAGGTCAGTTTGGGTCGGTTCAGGTTGGTGCAGGTCAGTTTGGGTCGGTTCAGGTCAGTTTGGGTCGGTTCAGGTCGGTTTGGGTCGGTTCAGGTTGGTGCAGGTCAGTTTGGGTCGGTTCAGGTCAGTTTGGGTCGGTTCAGGTCGGTTTGGGGCGGGTCAGGTTGGTGCAGGTCAGTTTGGGTCGGGTCAGGTCGGGTTGAGTCGGTTCAGGTTGGTTTGGGTCGGTTTGGGTCGGTGCAGGTCAGTTTGGGTCGGTTCAGGTCGGTTTGGGGCGGGTCAGGTTGGTGCA
>NW_015112877.1:377435-386115 GCF_001443285.1 Poecilia latipinna | reverse complement strand
GGAGGGTAGATTGGGTAGTATTTTGGTGGTCCGAGTAACTTTGGGTTGCGTCTGGTCGGGGCGGGTCGGTTTGGGTCGGTTCAGGTCGGTTTGGGTCGGTTCAGGTTGGTGCAGGTCAGTTTGGGTCGGTTCAGGTCAGTTTGGGTCGGTTCAGGTCGGTTTGGGTCGGTTCAGGTTGGTGCAGGTCAGTTTGGGTCGGTTCAGGTCGGTTTGGGTCGGTTCAGGTTGGTGCAGGTCGGTTTGGGTCAGTTTGGTGCAGGTTGGTGCGGTCCGGTTCAGGTCGTGCGGGTCGGTTCTTTCCACCACTAGTTGGCCTCTCTCTGGGCAGACAACGTTAAACCGAGGGCCCAATTTAAGCCCTTGAAATTGGGCCTCTGTCTCTTTAAAACCTCCTGCTCTCTCTGAAGCTCCGCCTCCAAGAAGTCATCCCAACATGGCTCCTCTATTAACCCTTTAATGTTTTTACCAGCGTTGCTCTGAGCAGCAGCTCCTATAATGAGCTCAGCAGATGTTTGCTAATTGCTGCTGGCTAGTCTGAAGGAGCTGAGTGTGGGAGGAGCTGCGCCTTGAAGGCGGGGCTAGGTCCATTCAGGCATTTTGAACAGCTGAATGGTTGCCATGGAGATTAAAGAGTTTCTCAAACATACATGAAAGAATCAAATCAAACCTCCATGTTTGTTTCTGAGTGAAAAACATTAAAACATGTTTGGCTAAAGGAGTGGATTCTACATGACACTGTCCCTTTAAGAGCAGCGCTGCAGATGAAGGTGTGGCCGCGGCGCCGCTCCTCACCCTCCATGACGTCGGTCAGGTAGCTGGCGGCGCTCATTGCCCTCCCCCTCCGCTCTGACCCCTGCGTGGACGAAGGTCGAGGCAGCAGCATGGTGCTGAGCTCCGTGGTGGACGTCGGGACCTGAGACACACAGAGGACACGTTAGCGGACGGCAAGCAGCAGGAAGTGTCCTCGGCCACTTCCTGCTGCTGGACAGGAAGCTGGTTTCAGTTTCCATCCTGGATCTGAAGCCTCTTCCTGCTCATTCAGCAACATGCTCTCCACTTTCTGTTGGGTCAAGCAGCGCGCCACGCTGCCATTGTTGGAGTTCCCATCGCCACGGCAACAGATGAGCAGGTAATGACTGGAGTTCAATAGATGAGAGAAATGGATGTGGAGCTCAGCGGTGAAAAGGACTGCTGAGGTTTCAGATGAGCTGAGAAACA
The DNA here is from genome assembly GCF_001443285.1 of Poecilia latipinna. Lineage (NCBI taxonomy): Eukaryota > Metazoa > Chordata > Actinopteri > Cyprinodontiformes > Poeciliidae > Poecilia > Poecilia latipinna. Next base: position 384,897 of record NW_015112877.1, on the reverse strand, counting down.
TCCACTTGACTCCAACCTGAAAACCTGCTGCAGAATTCATGAAACAATGACGCTTAGAGAGAGAGAGCAGAACAAGCGAGAGCAGAGCAGAACGAGCGAGAGCAGAACGAGCGAGAGCAGAACGAGCGAGAGTAGACCAGAACGAGCGAGAGCAGAGCAGAACGAGCGAGAGCAGAACGAGCGAGAGCAGAACAAGCGAGAGCAGAGCAGAACGAGCGAGAACAGAACGAGCGAGAGCAGAGCAGAACGAGCGAGAGCAGAGCAGAAAAAGCGAGAGCAGAGCAGAACCAGTGAGAGCAGAATGAGCGAGAGCAGAGCAGAATGAGCGAGAGCAGAGCAGAACGAACGAGAGCAGAACGAGTGAGAGCAGAGCAGAACGAGCGAGAGCAGAACGAGCGAGAGCAGAACGAGTGAGAGCAGAGCAGAACGAGCGAGAGCAGAGCAGAATGAGCGAGAGCAGAGCAGAACGAGTGAGAGCAGAACGAGTGAGAGCAGAACGAGCGAGAGCAGAACGAGTGAGAGCAGAACGAGCGAGAGCAGAATGATGAAACAGTTCGATCAGTTGGAGACCTGCTCCCTGCAGACAGACGGGACCTGCAGGTCTTAACTAACAGACTTTTAATGGTTGCTGTCATTTCAGCTGACCTTTGACCTCCAGTCAGGACGAGGACTAGTTAAAGTGAAACTGTACATGTTTCTACCAGCTGTGATTCCTGCTGTTTACCAGCCGCTCTGTTATTAGAGCTCAGAAAACCAGTGGAATAAATCTGATTATTGATTATCTGCTCACATTAATTACAATCAAATTAGGATCTACAGAGTCCAGACTTTTAATCCAATCCAATTAATATAAGCTGATTAAATTTACATCTACGTTTATGATTTTATAACTTTTGACGGTTACTGTGTAAAATATAATTAAATACTATAATGTTATCAACGCTGATCATCCAATCAGAGACGAGCTTCTGGTCTCAGATATAAACCTGAACATGAAGCTGATCATGTTGCCTTGTGGTCAACAGGAAATGACCTCCAAACACACATCCTGTCAGGCGGACATTTTGTTCGTCTCCAAGTAGACGGGCAGCTGCTGCAGAGCTTCACAGAAACGTTTCCCATAAAAACGCTGCTAAGTTGTTGCTAGGTGTTTTTGATAAACTGTTGCTAGATTTCTTGCTAGTTGCTTTTTAGAAAAAGTCTGAAACGTTGCTAAATATCGCGACAGTCACTAAGCTAGCATCTTCTGGCAACATCCCTCTTAGCTCCTCCCATTGCCACGCCCGTAAGCTCCGCCCACTTCAGGTGTTAGTTTCACTTAAATTTGTTTTAACCAAAACCCGTCAGATGGATCCATCCAGCCGGTTTACCTGAGGAGGATGAATGAAACAGTTCTCCAGAACTTCTCCCACATTAACCCTGTGAGGGTGAACCTCGGCGCTCCCAGGTGAGTCTCTGACCTCTCGGTGAACTCTCGGTGACCCTCACCTGCTCAGGTGTAATTGTATAACTCTTCCAGTAAGGATGCCGGGCCGTGACGCAGGGCCCTGAAGGTCGGCGCCCACGCCGCCTCCGTCCTGTCTGCCGGCGCAGGAAAGCACCAGGGAAACTCTCTGGCAGCGGTGAACTCCCACCAGCTCTCGCTCAGCTTCCTGCGGCGGCCGCAGGTCGCCATGGTGACATTTCTCTGCTAATAAAGCATGTGCTGTCTGCGTCCGCCTCCCACTCAGAGCTGCAGGACGGCAGGTCTGTGTTGTTGGAGGCAGAAACGCTTTGTGTCACAACATGACACCATAAACCGAGCTCAGACCAGCACAGAACTCCCACTCAGCCCCTGCAGCGCCGCTCATGAAGCAAAGAACTTTTCTAGACGGAGCAGGACGGGTTCGATCGGCAGAACCAACATGGAGGAATCAGAGCATCTCCAGCTGCTCTCCGCCTGAAACAGGAACTCCTCCAAACGGTTCCACATTTAATCAGGTTTCAAACGAACTTCAGTGTCTGGTTGGGTTTCATGTGACTCAGCAGAGCAGGAAGAGAAGAACAAAACAGAAACTCAAAATCTGAAAAGTGTGGCGTGCTTTTGTTTCCTTCCCCCTTTAATCCGGTACCCCAAAACAAAAATAAGTGAAACTAACAGCCTTCCTAATCAGAACCCAGAGTCCAGCTGTAATCTGATTCTATCAGCTCTGGTTCTGGTTCTGGTTCTGGACTCGGAGAACCAGGAAGAAGAAACTCAAAGTTTACAGGCTTCATCATAAGAACTCTGGTTTGCTACAAACCATGGAGGAGAAGCAATCAGCTGAAAGTTGAACTTTCTGACCAACATGTCATCAACATTCTGAGACATGGTGGTGGCAGAATCATGCTGAGGGACAGGGAGGCCAGTCCAATCTGATGATGAAGATGGAGTTAAATTCAAACTAAATGAAAATCTGTTTGAAGAGCCGAGGCTGGAGAGGAGGTTCACCTTCCAGCAGGAAAAAATATATCTATTCATGTGTTACAGTGGCCTAGTCAAAGTCCAGGCCTGAATCAGACAAATGGAGCTGCAGCCAGAGGCAGTTCATGTCCAAACTTTTTCACATAAACAGTGAAGTTGAAGACAAGTTTGTTCTACAAACGAAACATTATAATGTAATAAAGAAGCCTGACGTCTGTAGAAAATGGAGCTGTGAATCATTTTAGATCTGAAACATAAACTGCACGTTTGTCTTGTTTCAAAGAAAAACAGATAAAAAAGCCAAGTTTAATTTTTCTGGGAATAAATATCGTCTGAGGAAACCAGAGGAAACGTCCATCCAGACGCCAACCTGACTGTTTAAAGTGACTGAGCTGAATAAAATCCTCTTCAGCGTTTCGTCTGTGAACGCTCCAGAAACAGGATTATATAATCCGCCTGCCGCAGCTTTAAGGTCAGCAGACAGGAACAAATGTCGCCTCGTTAGCGTTAGCTTCAACACAAACGATTCGCTCAGCCAGACCCAAACCTCAGATGTGATTTTCACCTGTGCTGGACGGAACGGCACACAGGCACAGCGCTCATCCGCTGGGGTCGGCCCGGGGTCAAAGGTCAAAGTGCTAAACCTGCTAAGGCTAATCTGTGATACTGGATGGTCTGTTCAGGCAACTGCTGGCCCAGTAACTGTCAACCTGATATCATTTACTTCAAGGGACTCCTGGTAGACCTGAAGTACAACATACTTTGACTAGGACCTTCGGACCCATCCATCATGGCGTTCAGGTAAAACCTCCAGAACCTAAAACTCCTCCAGATCTTCTAGAACCAGAACAGAACCACAGTCTGACCTCAGTCTGGTCTCCACTTCACTACGATGTGTTCACACAGTTTTCTTTCTATGAATATGCTTCTGAAACTTGTTTATTCATAAAGATCTTAATTCATAACATGTAAACAGGAAGTAGCCTAGCATGTAGCAGAGTCCCCCTCCTGCAGGTTTGGATTCAGGTTGGTTCCTCTGGTAAGGCACAGAACCACCAGAGGACGAGACGGACTCAGCATCAGAACCGCTTCAATAAATCTGTTTCCGTTTCATCTTTAACGCCTCACCTCTCTCAGAAGATCCACAGATCATCTCAGGCTACCATAAAAACCGTTTTACAAAACTGAGGAAGGTCTTTTCGGTGTTTCCATCAACCTTCTCTAAAATCTCCCAGACATTATAAACACTGACATTATTTATCTGGAACCAAAACCGTCAAACTGAAACTTATCATCCAGATTTTGGTAGGAAGAGAAAAACAATTAATTATTCAAATAGAAATTATTGAGCTTGTCTTAATTTATCATGTGACAGATTTATTAATTTATTGATGTATTGATTTATTGCGACAGGCCAACTAAAGGGCATAAAAATCGTTTATGGAAACACGACTGGGGAAGGACTTGGACTCGTCCTGTTCAGGTTCAGTTCAGGTTCAGTTCGGGTTCAGGTTCAGTTCGGGTTCAGGTTCAGTTCAGGTTCAGGTTCAGTTCAGGTTCAGTTCAGGTTCAGTTTGGGTTCAGTTCAGGTTCAGTTCAGGTTCAGTTCAGGTTCAGGTTCAGTTCAGGTTCAGTTCAGGTTCAGGTTCAGGTTCAGGTTGTGATTTTGGTCGCAGATGAAACATAAAATAATAACTGATTGATTAATAAGATGAAGCAGGTTGGTAAACAGAGCGACTCTCAGTGTCTCTGTTGGTATGCTTGGGGTGGCGGTGTTATCTGAACCAGTTGGTGTGTGTGTGTGTGTGTGTGTGTGTGTGTGTGTGTGTGTGTCCATGATTTCAGGGCGCAGCTATGCGTTGATTCAGACGTGTGTGTGTTGCGGCTGCAGGAGGCAGCAGTGTTTCCAAACTCACGCTCTCCTCCTTGACCTTCTCCATGGTGCAGGCGGGCAGCTGCCCCTGCAGCGGCGGCGGGGAGACCCCGTTCTGGTCCATGGAGACGAACAGCTTCCCGTTGACGTTCAGGGTGGGATAAAACACCTGGAGGTGGATCAGAAGGCCGAGGTCAGAGGTTAACGAGTCAGAGGTGTCAGTGGGGCGGAGTCACAGGCCAATCAGCGATAACCACGGTTACCACGGCAACAGGCCTGCAGAAGGACACGAGGGTTCATCCCTACAGAAAAGTTCGGCAAGGCCAAACAGGAGCCTCCATGTTTACTGCCTGAGCTGTGATGTCATAAGGGGGAGGAGCCAAGCCAAATCAGAGGGATGCTGGATGTAAACGGCGGCCATGATGGAAGGAAGAGACAGAAATCATTCACTGAAGGTTTTTACTGCTGATGCTAAAACAATAAGTTTCTTCTTCATTAATTCAAAAGGTAGTTGTTTCTGTTTTTTTTATCTGCACAACTATAAATAAAATACAATATTTTAATGTAGAAAATGGAGATGTAACTAATTTTGGAGCTGCAGGTTTACTGTGTTTAAAAACCTGCAGAAACATGTTTTAAAACTTTTATTCTGTTATGATCGTTTTCTGTTTTTATAGTTTTTATCCAGTTCATGAAGTTTACAGAGAAACTTTGCTCTCATTAAAAGTCACTGGATGTTTGTGGTTCTGTTTACTGTGAAATGGACTAAAAGCAAAATAACAATCAATCCTTTCTGCTTTCCATTGTTAGACTGTATGTTGACCTTTGACCTCCAGTGACGTTTCTGTAGCAGGGACCTGTTGATGTTTGACCTTTTAAAGGACGATCCAGTTTCTCACATGGACCAATCACACCAAAGAAAACTCTATGGAAGGAGATTCAGGACGAAAACTTCCCTGACAACAGAGTCTGGATGTAAGTCAGTCCAGGTCCAGAACCAGAACCACATCACGTCATCAGGCAGCTAAAGTTTGGTGTGTTGGTGGATCATCGGCTCACCTGGGAGTTCCTGCTGGCCGTGCTGTAGGTGCTGAGTCTGCGTTTGGGCCAGGGGTTGGTCAGGATGCCGCTGAACGTCCCGCCGCTGTACGTCCTGCCGCCGACGCTGTCCACCACGTCGCCGGGAACGCTGAACTCGTCGTCCGCCATCTCGCCTTCCGACCCTCGGCTCCTCAGCCGGAAGTTAAAGATGGACGACACCTGACTGCTTCGTCGCGTCTGCGTGGAGAAGGAGCGAGCGAGGAGAGGATGGAGGGCCTGGCGGCGCAGCGGGGCGGAGCCGTGAGGCTTTTATTCTGAAAGGGTGACGCCCGGCGCCGGTTCAGACTCACCTTTCCCCCGTCCATCAAGTCCACCTGCAGCAGCTTCTCCTCCGACAGGTTCCCCTCCCCGTCGGCCACACCCATCAGCGCCTGGCTCCGCCTCCGCTCCTCGGAGCTGTCCAGCGGCGGGCCAAGAGGTGAGAGGTCTGGTGAGGTCAGGGAGTCGGAGTCCGGCGGTTTCTGCGCCGCCATCTGGAGGACGGAGGAGTTCTGGTCAACAGGCTGGAGCGGACGGGAGGTGGTGACCTGCTGACCCCAACCCACCTGCTGCTCTTTCTTCAGTCTCTCCATGGCCTGCTGGAACTCGCGCTCCTTCTGACACGCCTCGGCGATGGTGGCCTGGTTCTGCTCCTCGTACGCCATGGCGACCACGGCCAGGATCAGGTTGATCAGGTAGAAGGAGCCCAGGAAGATGACCACCACGAAGAACACCATGTAGGTCTTCCCGGCCGACCGCAGCGTCTGGACCAGACAGGAAGCAGCAGCGGTGAGGCTGCAGGTGTGTGACATCACTTCCTCTCTTCTCCAGGTCTGATTGTTTCAATAATCAATAACTAATTCTAACTCTGAGCACCGTGAGGGGAACATATGATGAGCCAAATTAGCATCTTAAAAACAAACAGAGCAAAGATCAGACCTAACATGTTAGCTAACATGTTAGCTTCTTAGCGGTAGCACTAAGACGGTTTCCACATATTAATGCATATTCAGGTACATTCAATGTTCAAAGTAGACAGTCATAAGCATTTCTGATTGGGTCACTAATGGAGCAACAATGTTCAGAACCTGAGAAACCTTCTGGACCAGAACATCTTCAGTAAAGAAGATCATCTATCCAGTTTCCTTTGATTTGATCATTTAGAGCCTGAAACAACCCGCAGGTAGACGCGACTAAAATATGAACAATGTTAGATAAAGTTAAATATTTAACCAGCAGTTGGGGAAAAATCCAACGATGACAATGTTGAATGGTTAAAAAGCTTAAATCTTCAGGAGTTACTGAAGAGTTTAACATTAAAGTTTATTTCAGACATGAACTCAGGAGCATCTGGTTGTTGCGTCCAGAATGCCCCAGCGGGTCAGAGTGCGACCCAGAGCGTCATTACGTGGTGGTAGAGGTTCTCCCAGTAGTCCTGGGTCATCAGCCGGAACAGCGACAGGAAGGCCCAGCCGAACGTGTCGAAGCTGGTGTAGCCGTAGTTTGGGTTTCTGCCCGTCTTCAGGCAGTCGAACCCGTCGGGACACTTCCTGCAACACAGAACAGCAGCAGGGTCAGGAACCGTCCTGGTTCTGGTTCTGACTGGGCTGGCTCTGCTGCCTCCTCACGGGTCAGGCTCCGCCCACATTCACAGGAAAAACCTGATTCATGTTCATCATGTTCACCTCCAGAGGAGATCAACACAAACCTGCTCCTTAACAAACCATCCAACCAACCAACCAACCAGTCAACCAATCAGTAAACCAACCAACCAACCAACCAACCAATCAGTAAACCAACCAACCAGCCAACCAACCAACCAACCAACCAGCCAACCAATCAGTAAACCAACCAACCAGCAAACCAACCAACCAACCAACCAACCAACCAACCAACCAACCAGTCAACCAATCAGTAAACCAACCAACCAACCAACCAACCAACCAACCAGCCAACCAACCAACCAGCCAACCAATCAGTAAACCAACCAACCAACCAACCAACCAATCAATAAGCCAATCAATCAACCAACCAATCACTCTATTAGCTCTGCACCTTTCCGGCAG
>NW_015112877.1:367595-374150 GCF_001443285.1 Poecilia latipinna | reverse complement strand
AAGCTAACCTCGCTACCAACCAACCAGCCAACCAACCAACCAACCAAACAGTAAACCAACCAACCAACCAACCAACCAACCAACCAACCAACCAGCCAACCCACCAGCCAACCAGCCAACCAACCAACCAGTCAACCAATCAGTAAACCAACCAACCAACCAACCAACCAACCAACCAACCAACCAACCAACCAACCAACCAACCAACCAGCCAACCAATCAGTAAACCAACCAACCAGCCAACCAACCAACCAACCATCCAACCAACCAACCAACCAGTCAACCAACCAACCAACCAACCAGTCAATAAGCCAATCAATCAATCAACCAATCACTTTATTAGTTCTGCACATTTCAGGCAGTTCAAAGTCCTTCATATCATAAAAACACAAAAATAAAAAGTTAGAAAAACATTATAAAGTCACCAGTTTGAGAAACCAGAAACAAACGTTTTGTAGAATCCTATCATGAAAATCATCGTTACGCACCAACATGTAAAACTTATTATGAATCAGAAGCATCTCTAACCAGCTGGGTTTTATTCTGGATTTAAAGGAACTCAGTGTTTCGGCTGATTTGCAGTTTTCTAGAAGTTTGTTCCAGATATGTGGAGAATAGAAGCTGAATGCTGCATCTCTGCTTCAGCAGCAGAAATGCAGCATCATGTTTACAGACGTCCAGTGCGACTGAGCTGGAGACGATTCACTGACCATCTGTAAAGGAATGTCCAGCATGTGTGCGATCTGCAGAGCCGCGTCCAGCATGTGTGCGATCTGCAGCTCTGACTCATTGGTGTGAAAATAAACTATAAATCTGAGCTAAATGGGACAGGTACACGGATCGATGCAGATTGGATCAAACCAAGACGGATCTGCTGATGTTCCAGTCCAGAGTGACTGAAGGATGAACTCATCACACACACACACACACACACACACACACCGTGAAGAGTGTGTCATTCCTCTACTTCCATCCATCCGTCTCCTGATGAGTGAGTCAACATGGAGGCATGTGAGAGAGTGTGTGTGATGGCTGGGGTGCTTCCCGTCACCACCAACCTCAGCGTGTGTGTGTGTGTGCGCGAAGTGTCGCAGAATGACAGCTAGCGGTTATCTCCGACACACACCTCCGTTTGTGTTAATGGAGGGACGCCACTTCAGAAGCAGCACTCACAGTGAAGGAGGCCCCTCAGCAGGGGCCACTAACACCCGACACACACACACACACACACACACACACACAGTCTGCTGCGGTGGAGACACCAAGCTTCAAACACTTCCAGTCTAAAAGTGGACCAGAACCACAGAACCTGACCCGTCACCTTCATGGTGGGACTCTGAAGGAGACCAGAAGTTTACAGCAGTGAGGAGACGAAGGAGACAAAGGAGACAGAGGAGACAAAGGAGACGGAGGAGACAGAGGAGACAAAGGAGACGGAGGAGACAGAGGAGACGGAGGAGACAAAGGAGACGGAGGAGACGACCTGTCCTCTGAGACATGGTTCTCTGTCCTCTGATGGACACGGAGTTTTGGGAACATGAAAGTTAAAACCAGAGCTCCGGTCGTCGGTCGTTGATTAAATAAAAATGTTTGTGATAAAATCACAAAGTTGCAGCTCTGAGTTTTTACTGCTTCTTATGTGACAGGATATTTTGGTAAAATAAATATTTCCTTTCATACTAAATAAAGATTCTTATTTTTGCTCATGTTTGAGTTCTTCAGAAACATTTTAACATTTTATAAACTGGTTGAGCCGCAGCAGTTTGTCTCATTTCTGTATTTGTTTGTAGTTTGCATTTATATTTATATATTTATGTATTATTCGTTGACGTACTAACTTATTGTGTGATTTTGGACAAATTTAAGTTTTATTCTCATGTTTTGAAGTTCCACATTTCGACCTGCATCACACACACAAACACACACACCTCTAATTATAACACACAGGTAAACTCCCGCAGGAGGAGAGAAACCTGCATCGCCATAGCAACCGTGTCCTGGCGCTGGTTGCCGTGGGAGACGGTTTCTCCGCCGGGAGACGGGGAAGTCGTGTTTTCCTGGGAATGTTCCGGAGGTTCCTCCCAGAACGACCTCTGACCTCTCCTCTTCATCACTGAGGAAGGTAATCCGGTTAGATGGACAGCAGAGTTCATCAGAGCCGTAATCTGATTCCAGCAGCTCGCCTCAGTCGGGTTTAACCTGCTAATCTAATTCCAAACGTCCTAATCCAATCCCAGTCTAACCTACTGAACAGCGGGAGGAGCGGCTCGGTCTCCGTGTGTCGGTTCTGTTCAGCCGCTTTGATCCGGTTCCCCTGAGCCCGGTTCAGGTTAGATCCTAGTAATCTGACCCAACTAATCTAATCTGGACAAAGTCAGAATAAAACTGCAGATCAGCTCAGTTCTATTAAGATAATCTGATTATGAATCACATTGGCAGCAGCCATCAGAACCGTCCAGAACCACCTGGAGGTTCTGCTGGGTTCCATGCGGTCCGGTGAGGTCGTGTCCTGCTGCCTTGCTTCAGGGAACTTTGTCAGAACAGAACCACTCAGTCCACCGTTCAGGAGAACAAGGTCCGACCCGCAGCTGGAGCGTCTGATCAGAACCGCCTGTTCTTCAGACCCGGGTCCAGAACCTTCAGGTTCTCTGTTCAAACCGGACCCGGCTTCTGGAGGAGCAGCAGAACCACGAGGCGGGTCGGCGCCGCAGAACGGGCCGACAGCGCCTTAAAGACGGAGCGACGACTGGAGTTTATTTAAATGATTAGTTTCGTTTCCTTTACCTGCAGGATGAACAGAATGTTGCACCTTATTATTATTCTGGTGACTTTCATTTGATTTCAAATCAAATCCTGAGTGTGTTTATAATGAAGTGATGGAGCGTGCTGCCCGGGGCACCAGGCCGGGTGGGACCGGCCCTGGCAGCACCAGCAGTAATAACTGGTTTATTATTTCTGGTTTATTAGGCGGGAACTGAGCGGCAGCCGCTAAACAAACACATTTACGGTCCAGAGAGTCAGTTTCCCGCAGCGCTGCGCCGGGAGGAGCCGCTGACTGCCGTGGTCACGCTGTCAACTCGTTACCGAGCGCCGCCGGCGGAGCGCCGCCAAGCCGCGGCTGGCTGCGGTTCACACGCTTCACGGCGCTCCGCGCAGCGCTAAGTCCTGCTGGCTTCAGCAGCTGCGACCCGCTGATTTATAGCAGCAGCAGGGTGGGGAGGGGGGTCGCTGCGGCTACAGGAATAGAGCCTGAGGGGGCGGAGGCGACCGAGGGGACCAGGAGCCCGGCGGGACCGCAGGCGTGGGCCGCTGCCGGGCCAGCCACCGCCTGGATCGATACGGAGAGAAACTCTGTCCGTCTCTGGGGCTTTCACCAACTTTACACTGCAAAAACACAAAACCTTACCGAGACATTTTTACTCTACTTAAAGTGCAAAAACCTTGAAGATAAAACTAACTTATAAGTAACTTTTCAGCAAAATACAGGAGCTTTATTTAAGTTATTAATAGCTAAATATTGATTTTTTTTTAAAAAGCATCAGCTCCATTTGTTATTCTTATAAAACTGGAAAAATGTTGTAAATAAAATATTAAAGTGGCAGTAATCATATTAAATATGACTTTTGACTTAAGGCCTTGATGTGCCCTTCCACCAGCTGTTTGCTAATTGCTGCTGGCTAGTCTGAAGGAACTGAGTGGAAGGAACAGCTGAATGGTTGCCATGGAGATGAAATGATGCCCAAACATGCATGAAAGAATCAAAGCAACGTTCCAGGTTTGTTTGTGATGAGGGAAAAACGTTATGATGGAAAGATTTTTAAAAATTGATTATACAATTATTAGATCAATAACTCCTAGTTTTGTGAATTATTGTATTCTAATTTATTAACCTAAAACAAGCTCCTAAAAATTGCTGAAGAGTTTCTTATAAATTTTGTCTTATTCCAAGTGAACTAAGACATTTGCAAAACAAACTAGACAAAATATTAGGTAATATTCTGTGTTTTTGCAGTGCAGCTGCTGATTTTCCTCTGATAATTCAGAAACTAGTTGGACTCTGATGTTTACTGGCTGCAGAATCCAAACAAACCGGGTCCTAGTGGGTCAGAGGTCACCCGACCGACCAAATAACTGCAAAATGAGTTCTGGATGGAAAATAAAACCTTAAATCTGAACTCAGCTCTTCATCCAATCAGAGTTAACTTTGCCTTGTTGCTAGGCAGAATAAAACGACTCAAACCGACTGAACCTTACTGGATCTTTCCCCACAGGAGCAGCAGAACCTTCTCTGGTGTCGGATCAGAACCAGAACACGTCCCGCCTCTCTCTCTGCTGGGTCGCGTGGTTCCATCGATCGGATCCAGAGTCAACACCGTTAATTCATTCTGTCAATAAAGATGTTTGTGGGTAAATAACCGTCCACTTGGCTGTTTGGTTCTGACCCGATTCTACAGACCCAACAGCACCAGGACAAACCTGGGTTCATTCAGCACGAAACACATCAGAACCAGAACCGAACAGAAAAATGTCAGACCTCAGTTGAGGTCAAAGGTCATGATCAAACCATCAGAAAAACTCCATGAACCAGAACCACTGCTGACTCGAAGAACACAAAGACGGGCCTTCATGAAGAATCTGAGCCCAGTTTCAACTAACAGAACACAATGAAACATGGTGGTGGCAGCATGATGCTGTGGGACTGCTCTGCTGCTCCATGATCTGGATGGAACTGATCCAGTCTTCACGTTTTTCACGATTTGTGGAAATTCAACACACTTATGGTCAGAATCACAGAAACATTCAGTTTACGCAAAGCCAACTCCCACCTGCAGGTGGCAGCGTCTCCAACTTCTACGTCTGAAAACAGAGTCAGTGGTGACGAATCAGCCGGGTCTGTGACAACCTGGTCTCCATGGCAACCATTAGATCTGAAGAACAAAGAAACTTTTCCATCCTACCATCACAAACAAAAACATGGATCTGATGGATGAAACTGGGAGTTGGAACTCAAGAACTTCCTGAAACAAACATTTGACCAGCAGGAAGCTGATGAAGAGTCTCTCAGCTGGAGGAACAAACTTCCTGTCTGGAGCTCTGAGCCGTGGAGCAGCATCACGAGGCGGAGCGGCATCACGAGGCGGAGCGGCATCACGAGGCGGAGCGGCATCACGAGGCGGAGCTGCATCACGAGGCGGAGCGGCATCAGGTGGATGAAATGTGATTTTCATCCATCGATGAAACGATGTTTCTGCTCCCAGTGAGCGTTCAGGATGAATCTGAATCAACATGTCGGCCATCTTGGCGTGGGCTGCAGCAGAAGGTCAGACTTTCCAACATCCTTCTCACTTGTCCCTCAGCCTTCCCGCTCCGAGCCGAAGAGAGAGAGAGGAGGATTGTGGGTAATGTGTTCTCATTACCGCCATCTGACAGCAGCGTTCTCCGTTCTGCTGCTGTGACCCGGTTCTCCCTCTGGGGTCAATAAAGTTCATCTCAAGCCTCTAGCGTGGGCCGATCCGGCGCCGCGTTACCGGCAACATGTGATGAAGATGAAGTTGGAGAGGAAGATTTACAGCGGGACGCGGAGAGCAGATCAAACCAGGACAGAAAGAGTTTAGCCCAGAGACAAGATGAAACCTGAAGCTTCAGAAAGTTTAGTGGAGGAAGACAGAGACAAGATGAAGATCCAGGTCTGGACGAACGGACCAGCAGGTGAGTCCAGGGAGCCAATGTTACCTTCAGTTGCTATAACACTGGTGTATCTCCCTAATGTGACTTAAAAGAAATTTGACATTGAAATTGGGTCTCTATCCCTTTAAGAAGCTCCTGCTCTTTCTGAAACTCCGCCTCCAGGAAGTCGTCCCAACGTGACTCCTCTATTAACCCTTTAACAACGTTTTTATCAGCATTTCTATGAGCAGCAGCTCCACCACCGGTTTGCTAACTGCTGCTAGCTAGTCTGAAGGAGCTGAGTGGGGGAGGAGCTGCGCCTCAAATGCGGGGCTAGATCCACCCAGACATTTTAACAGCTACTCCAACATGAAAGAATCAAAGCAACACTCAAGGGAAAACATTAAAACATGATGGAAATATAAAATAAAGTTGATTATAAATGATACCGTCACTTTAAAAAAGGTCCAAGGACGGGGTTTGGTGATTAGCTTGTAGCTAAAGAACCTTCATGCTAACCATCAAATGTAACATTATAAAAACAAAAACAGTCACACCAGAGCCAGGAGGACGTAGCGATGAATTCAGTTGTTACCATGGCAACCAGAGAGATGGAGTGGAGATTCAGTCTAAGATCAGAGAAACTCCGGCCTCAGTTAGCGAGTTAGAAGTCATAGGTCATGACTTGAGGTCAGCAGGGCTGCATCAGGATGGAGCATGAGACCCAAACCCCTCCCACCATCTGCCCCGCATGGCGGTGGAGGGGTGATGATGTGGGCTGGAAATGGAGCGCGCCCCCCACCAGAGAGAAGCAGCTCCACTTAGAGCAGCATTACTGAAACCAGGAGGTTATCGATCCGCTTTCAGCGTAATGTTTCATCCATTTAG
>NW_015112877.1:361089-362644 GCF_001443285.1 Poecilia latipinna | reverse complement strand
ATAGCTGCTAGTCGCCAGATAGCTGCTAGCCGTCAAATAGCTGCTAGTCGCCAGATAGCTGCTAGCCACCAGATAGCTGCTAGTCGCCACTTTGGACTGGGCTGAAGTTTCCCAGCTTTCCTGTTGGGAATTTGCTTCGTTTCCAGGAGAATTAAACTCTGTAGGGAACCGTGTTCATTAATCAGACTCATCAGGTCCAAACCGGGCCTGACTCCAGCCCTGCGGCCGCCTTCAGCTCCTCCTATCACTTCCTGTCAGCACTCAACAACTTCCTGACGGTGACCTCAGAGGTCACATGTTACATGGCGACATCACGTCTGCCGCTAACGAGCTTCCCAACAAGGCAGGCTGTCGCTCCGCGTTGGGCCTGTAGCAGCAACGTCGGCAGGACGTTTGCTGCTCTGCAGACGATTTATAGGTCACCTCCTCCTCTGGAAGAGCAGAGGAGAACCTCTGCTTCCGGCTCCGGCTGCGGCTCCGCTCCAGGCCTGTTCCGGCTCCATGTTGTCCAGGTGCATGCTGGGAACTCACCAGGTACTCAGTGCTTCAGGCTGTTTAATTTCCCTTTCTGCAGTAAAATATCCAGCTGAATATGCTTTACCTTAACATTAAATCTCCATGGTAACCAGGAAAAGTCAATCGCTTCAGCTGAATTAAAAATGCTGAAAATAACAAAAAGAGTCTAAAGAAGAAGATCACACTAAGATGGCTGCTGCAGATGGAAACATGGTTTCAGACTGGAGAATCTGCAGCGATACAAACATGAGATCCTCGACTCAAACCGAACCATCAGCTCATCGTCCTGTAGCCTGATCAACCATCAGCTCATCCTCTCAGCTCGGTGTCAGACGGAGCGTCGGCGTGTCGGACCAGGTCAGCTCAGCCTGCGTCGCCCAATCAGCATCTCTCATGAGGACAGGTAGTGAACAAGGCGGTGGTGCAGAGCACCGTCATGGCAGCTGATTCCTCCGTCAGATCGGATCGGTCCGACCCGGCAGAACTAACGCCCACAGGACTCATCGCTCTGGCTCACAGCTGAGTCACAAAAGGGGTCAAAGGTTAAACACAGTCATCAGGACGGCGATGAAGGTCAGCAGACCCACAGCTCGTCATCAGAGAGATAAAAGTTCAGGAAGTTCTGCTCTAATTTATCCGTTCCTCCTGATTCCAAACTTCTTTCATCCGTCTCTTCTTCTCTGGTCTAAATAAAGACGTTCAGTGTTTCTTCCTTCCTGTTTGATCAGATCTGTTACTTCCTGTTGTCCATCTGCTCCACCTGAACCGTTTCTCCATTGGTCAGTCGCTCCTCTAACCGGTCCAACACCAACCCAGAGGCGGGCCAGGAGGAGGAGAGGAGGAAAGGAGGAGAGGAGGAAGATAGAAGGAGAGGAGGAGGAGATGAGGAAAGGAGGAGGAGGAGATGAAGAAAGGAGGAGGAGAGGAGGAAGAGAGGAGGAAAGGAGGAGAGGAGGAAGATAGAAGGAGAGGAGGAGGAGATGAGGAAAGGAGGAGGAGGAGATGAAGAAAGGAGGAGGAGAGGAGGAAGAGAGGAGGA
>NW_015112877.1:343398-355179 GCF_001443285.1 Poecilia latipinna | reverse complement strand
CATCCATCATCCACCATCCATCCATCATCCATCCATCATCCATCGTCCATCCATCATCCATCCATCATCCATCGTCCATCCATCATCCATCCATCATCCATCGTCCATCCATCATCCAACCATCCATCCATCATCATTTGGACCTGAACCGGTCCCTCCAGGCTGGTTGGACTCACCCTGCGTCGCTGCTGTTTCCACAGATTAAGGCATCCTTGGCTCCTTCCACTTTGTAGAAATTATCTGGAAGAGAAGAAGAAGATCAGAGCTCAGAACCGTTTCCTGTTCATCAGAACCGTTTCCTGTTCATCAGAACACTTCTTTCTCCTTCTACTCTCCACCTCATGCCATTGCTGATATGTTAGCTGCCTTCATGTCTCTCTACAGAAGCTGCTCCTGGTCCGACGTTCTGATTGATTAACGTTTTGCTTTCATCGGTACAGATGGCAGAAAGTGGAAACCTGCTGCAAAATGGAAACTTTTACCAATAAGATTCACATCTTTCACTGGAAAACTGTCCCTCACATCCACATGTTATAGAATAAAAGACGAGGCATTGTTTTCCTGAAGTCTCCTGCAGACAGGCCGTCTGGTCCGGGCTTCCTGCCCGTCTCCCGCGGTTACCAGCGGATCAATACGCTCATCAGACCGGCTGTGTCTGTTTGGACCGTCTGAGTGGCCGGCCAATAAAACCCGAACCATTACAGCAAACACGCTTTGTTAAACATTTATTCAACACTTAAACCCGACCACAGGCCATTTCCCTCTGCATTAATACGCCTTAATGCCTGGAGTCTGCCGGTACCAGAGCAGCCCAAACCCACTCAGCAGCAACAGAACCTGACATGCAGGCGCTTTAACTGGTCCAAAACAAAACCAGCGTTTGACCCAGACTGGTGCAGGCGAGTTCAGGGAAATGTTGAGATTAAATAATCTGAGGATGATTAGGAATGAAATGACGGATTAAAGCCAGGTGAAGCGGATCTGGTCTGCGGTTCTGATTGCTCTTCCTCCCTCAGCCGTTTCAGTCGCTGCCATACTGACTGGCTCTCCGTGTTTCAGCCTCTTCTGGGACGTTAATCCGTCCTGTCGTGTTTCCAGCTCCTCTTTCCATGAGAAACATCCAATCTGACAGAACAGTGACAACAGAATTTAAAAGCCCAAAAGTCCAGCAGCCACCACAACAACAGAACCGCAGAAACGGTTCGGTTTGGTCTGGAGGAGATTTGATCGTCTCTGACGTTGGATCTGAAGAGTATTGATCATGTGGACCCGCTACGACAAGAAACATCTTTTAAATTAAAGTATAAATTGGATCTTTAGTCTTTTGTTGTCACAAAAATAATTTGTTCTCATTTATTTTGTAAAAACCAGATAAACACCAAAACTAACAGACATTCAAATGTATTTCAGTGAAAAAATATTTAGTCCAAAAACGTCTTTAGTTATTAAACACAAACAGTTTTATTATTTAACGCAGTATGTCTGAGGTTAGCTATGCTTTAGCTTCATCTCCTTTGGTTTAGCTAGCATAGTGTTAGCTTACTTTAGCTTAGCCTAGCTTAACCTACTTTGTGTTTGTGTCTAGAATATCTATTTTTATTTTTCTAGACTTTCTTGATATTTTTGTTCATATTCTGGTTGAATCATGTGATTGAACATTTTGTTCCTCTGCAGCTGGATGATTTTCACACAGTTATTATAATGCGTAACTATGGCAACAAGATGCTGCTCTTACAACTCGGAGGAGCTTGGCTTGGTTTTTGGATAAATAAAGTATTTTTTAAATTAAACTAAGCTAAACTGCTGGCCTCCATTTGGCTTTGTGTGCCTTAGCTTAGCTAAACTTAGCTAGCCTTAGCCTAGGTTAGCATAGTGCAAGCTAGCCTCATCTTACCCAGATTTAGCTTTAACATTATGCAGATGGAAAATAATTCAGAAACCAATTTAATTACTTAAAAATGAAATATAACACTGTATATGAGACACATTTAACATTTCCTATTAAAACGTGAGCTATGTTTTATTAATTTAATGTTTTTTTTTTTTAGATTCTTATTGTGGCCGTCGGTTTTCCATGTATTTGACGTTACATTGATAATATTTTACTCGCATAATACGTTTCAGCTGGCTGTTATTTTCTCATCAGATTTGACTGAGTCCAGAGGAAACAAAACAAACTGCAGCTTGTAGTTCAGCAGTTAAAGAGCCAGTTTACCAGAAACAGAGAATTTAAGCTAATTAAAGACAAACGATTTGTTGTCCAAAGGTCATCGCAGCAAACGGACGGCTGCTGAAACGGAGGCGAAGCTTCGTCTTCAGAGGAACCGCTGGAGCATCTCTGTTCGCGGCTCCCAGGGAGAACAAACCGGTGTTTGCCTCCACTTCATGGCATCACCTGATGTTCAACACTCATGTTCTTCGTCACCAGATGAATGCATATTAGCACTCGCTCTGACATTTAATAAAAAGATTCATTTTTCCCAAAGAGACCACCATCTGGGAAGATTTCACTGAGCTGCAGAAATGTAGAAAATTGTCTCAACGGGATGCCTGGAGGAGAGCGCCTAATTTCATTCCTCTTTAAAAACTCAAGAGCAGCAAATTATCCTGTCAGGGATGAATAAACCTCTGTCCTGCGCCGCAGCGATTTCATCAGCACAAGATAAATTTACAGGAGAAAATCTGCAGCTTTGACACACACAGCAGGAAGAGTTATCGTCCAAAGTGAATTATCCGGCGGTTTGTTCGTCAGCAGGAAGGGACCAGTCAAAGGACAGCGGTCCAGGTGGTTCTGCCTCATCACTCAGAACCAGTCAGATCATGAGTTTATCAGAACCGCTCACCTGGTCAGACACAACCAGGCCTGCAACCCGACTCAGCACAAGCAAAGCCTGATGTGAAACGTTTGGAGAGAATGTGTTGCATTGATCGGCAGACTGAGGGCTGATCAGGGATCAGTACAGAGGACCGGACCGGACCGGGCCTGACCAGGCTGCACCAGGCCGCACCGCGCCTCTCAGGTTTCAGCAGCTTTTAGGGGTCGATACGGCAACCCGCAGGGGACATTTATTTGTTGTGATGGATGCAGAGGTAAACTGGGAGCGAACATTTAGAAGGTGCATTAGTGAAGAGCAGCGTGTCCCGACATTCACCTTCACTGGAAACTTCAACTGGACTCACTCAACAACTTTCTGTCCTGAGGCGACAGGTTACCCGATTCACCGACCACCAAAGGAACAGGAAGCTGAGGCTGAGGAGCAGGAAGCTGAGGCTGAGGAACAGGAAGCTGAGGCTCAGGAACAGGAAGCTGAGGCTGAGGAACAGGAAGCTGAGGCTGAGGAACAGGAAGCTGAGGAACAGGAAGCTGAGGCTCAGGAAGCTGAGGCTGAGGAACAGGAAGCTGAGGCTCAGGAAGCTGAGGCTCAGGAAACTGAGGCTGAGGAACAGGAACAGGAAGCTGAGGCTCAGGAAACTGAGGCTGAGGAACAGGAAGCTGAGGCTGAGGAACAGGAAGCTGAGGAACAGGAAGCTGAGGCTGAGGAACAGGAAGCTGAGGCTGAGGAACAGGAAGCTGAGGCTCAGGAACAGGAAGCTGAGGCTGAGGAACAGGAAGCTGAGGCTGAGGAACAGGAAGCTGAGGCTCAGGAACAGGAAGCTGAGGCTCAGGAACAGGAAGTTGAGGCTGAGAAACAGGAAGCTGAGGCTCAGGAACAGGAAGCTGAGGCTCAGGAACAGGAAGCTGAGGCTCAGGAACAGGAAGCTGAAGCAGTTTGCCGCTCTGCTGCGTTCAGGAGAGTCAGTCAAACCGTTTACTGGAACAGATGTAGTTTGTCTCTAAATCCAAAATTATTCACATCTCTTCTTTACTTTCACTACGACTCAGAAAGTTCAGCTTTAACATCTTAAAGATAATCTACCAGTCAGCCTGACGTCTCAGCAGCGACAGGAAGGCCGATCTGACCGTTGTCTGCGTAGAAATGACGGAGGCGGCCATGTTTTCTACGCAGACGGAGCAGATCTGGAGAAATGGAGCGAACAGAAGAGGAAACAGCAGCCCTCCCAGGACTGAACGTCCCAACAGAGAACCACCAGAAACCCACCAGCTCCATCTCAGATTCGGGCCTCAGTCTGCAGGTCAAAGGTCACAGTCGGAGGACAAACAAAATGTAAAACAGCACAAACCGATGAAGCTGAGAAGTTTATCTGGAATCCATCGAGTTTGGAGACCAAAAAGGAAAAAAACAGCAAAATCAAAACTCAAACCAACTGTTCAGCTCGGTGGAGGAGGAGTCATGATGTGGGCTCGATTTACAGCCACCAGAACCAGGAACCTTGTAGTCAAAGGTAGCTTAAAACGTAAAGAATTAAGCTGTTTCAATGGCCTAGTCAAAGTCCAAACATGCTGAAAGCCGTGTGGTTTGATCGTTCCTGGAAAGTCAGATTTACTCCATCTTTAAACGTCAGGAGGTGAAAAATAAACAGCGGTGAGTATTTATCTAATAATGACAGAAACTAGTGAGTTACTGACTGATTTAATGTCAGGATGGAAAATCTCAGCTTGACTCATTAAAGTCTTTGTGCTGCGTCTGACCTGGAATAAAAGCTTCCCCAGTGATGGATGTTGGAGAGTCTGTGGAAATATTCAGTCTTTGTTTGGTGTTTACCTGAACGTCTGACCTGATGCTAGCAGCAGCTGGGCCTTTCATTTCCAAAACACTGAAACATTCAGCCTGATAAAAGACCCGCAGGTCAGAGACAAGACATGACAAAGAGTCTTTATTATTCTGTTTCTGGAACCGTTTTCACTGAAATGTTCTGGGAACCTCAGCTGAGAATCTGAATAGCAGTAAAATTATTCAGTGACCTTAATGCAGCCTAAACTCATCACTATGTGAATATTATTCTGGGGATTTTTAATAGATTCAGCCAATAAAATGGTGACAACTGCTTTTATGAGAAGCTAAGAATAATTTAGCTAAACTAAAATAAGACAGCTAAGCTAAGCTATGTTTAGCTAAGCTAATATAAACAAAGCCAAGTAAGCTAAGTTATGCTTTTCATAGTTAAGAAAAGCTTAGCTATGGCAAAGAGGCTAAATTCATCAAAGAAAGTTTAGGCTATGTGATCAACGGAGCCAACACTAGTGACGTTTAGGTATGCTAAGCTAATGTTAAATAAGGTAAGATGAACTAAGATAAGCTGGAGTACACTGAGTTAAAACAATGTTAGCTAACATGGGGAATGTTGATTTGAGCTGAAAAAAGCTTAACTGGGAATAATAATAAGTAAATAAAATACATTAAGCTAATGCTAAGCTAAGAACCAGGCTAAAATAAATCAATCTAAGGTTGTGTCCAAACTCAGGGCTCCATCCTTAAAAAGATCCGGCCTGTTGACTGTCCCGTCCTCCGGCTACCGATAAACACAAGTTGGTAAGTTTTATATTAAACTTATTCTATTATTTTTAGTTTGTAAATTATTTAAATAAATTATATTTTTTACAAAAATATTAAAAGTGACAAAGCCTAATAACATAATAACCGCTGAGCTTTTGCTACAAGAACCAAAACCTTCCCTTCAGCCTGCAATGCATCCTGGGATAGATTCCACCAGGCCTGTGGTTCAAATCGGGAGAAGCAGGAAGTCCGGACGGCCTTCGTCACATCGGCCTGCAGGAAGTTTTCTAAAGTTTTGGGGTTTTTCAACTCGGATGGAAATCGATGTGTTTTAGACTAAATTTACAGATTTTGTTTTCCAATGCAAAAGGTAAATTTAGTGGTTAGTTTTGTGTCACAATGTTGGGAACAAAAAGGTTCTCTGATATAAAACTCATTATTCCTTGAAATTAGGAGCCTTTTATGCCTGATGTAGGGATTAGAGGCCAAAACTCCAAAAATACAGAAAAAAACTATTAAAGTAAAACAAAAAGAACCTTCAAAGCCTGGAGAATAAGAAATACAGAAAATAATTTTAAAGGTAAATGAAAGTTTGGATGGGAAAATAATAAAAAATATGAATCAGGAGAATTAATCTGAACTGTTTGTCCACAAAACCGTCAGTCTGTGTGTGTGTGTGTGTGTGTGTGTGTGTGTGTGTGTGTCCTGACGTCAGCTGCAGCCGCAGCTCCAACCTGACGTTGTCTGGTCCGTTTAGGAAGCAGCAGCATCACAGCTCTGACACACAGAAACATCTCCAGAGCAACCAGCAGCCGTCAACAGCAACCTGGGTCCAACAGGAAGTTCTGATTCCACCGCCCGTCCCGACCCCCCTCACGCCGCAGCGGGCTCACCTTCGTCTTCGATGAAGTCCTTGATGGAGGCCCAGGTCTTGTTATTGCAGAAGAAGGAGGTGTTGGCCGGCAGGCTGCCGTTGATGCAGTGCTCCGTGCTGCGGACGCATTTCTGCCGCAGGTTTCCCATGAAGAGCTGCAGGCCGATGAGGGCGAAGACGCTCAGGCAGAAAACGGTGAGGATCATGACGTCAGCGAGTTTCTTCACCGACTGGATCAGAGCGCCGACGATCGTCTTCAGGCCTGAGGAGCGCCGCGGGGCCAGTTAATACTTTATAGCCGCTTTTAAACCGTAACGTCAAACAGCTAGGCTTGGTAAGCAGCAGGGGAAGATGGCCGCCCTCTGATGCATGTTTAAACACAAACTCAGTGACACGACGGAGGATGAATTTGATCCAACAGGGAACATTTGAGTTTTAGGCTGATTTTCCCTCCTGACAGCCCGGTAGACCTGGTTCTATTGGAACCAAAACTTCACTGCTGTTCATTTCTACTGCTAGCGCTAGGCTAGCATGTTAGCTTTGGTTGCATGTACCCAGAATGCCCTGCGCTGTTCTCCACTTCCTGCTTTTGGAGCGGTCTCTGGTCCGCTTGATGTTCACTTCAACCGAACCGGACTTTCTAGTTCAGGGATGTCCAAAGATGGTACCGGACCATCAGGCGGGAAACAGCCTTAGGGTTTGGATCACTGTTAGGTCAGGATTTTAGGGAGGTAAAACTGAGGGGCGGCCATCTTTATTCAGGCTAATAAACAAATGAAATGATCATGCATCTATATCATGAATAAAAGGATAAATAAGACATTCCTCCTGCTGAAAATCACCAACTTCACCCTCTAAAACTCCTGGAGTTACACTGAGACACAGAGGAAGTTGGTCAGAACAACAGGAACAAACACTGAACACAGACCAGCTGACAGCCGTCCAAACGTTACCATGTCAGAAACTCCTCCGTTTCCAGGGTTTGAATGTTGTTCAGCTGCTTCATCACAAACAGACCTGACCCTGTTTCCAGCGCCTGTTAGCTAATGACTGAAAGCTGTGGTGTTGAGCAGAGCTGTAACAGAACCACAGAGGAACAACAAGGCGCCTTGCTGTTCTGAACCTGACATGCAGAGTGGACACACAGAGGCTCAGAACGACCCGAAACTTCTGCACGGCGACACTACCACCGACTCATTCTCACTTCTGTCCAAAAGGAAAACATCCACAGTCTAATCAGTTTCATTTTATTCTTGATTCAGACAAATCATAAATTAATATCAATGATTAGCATCCAAACTAAACTCAAACGTTTCTGCTTCAGTTTTATGACAGTTTGTCATAAAACCTCCATGTAGAGAAATTCAGCTGGAGGAAACGGATCCATTTGGTTTCCGTTTAAGGAAAACATGAGGAACACACCGACGTCCTGCAGGAAGAACCAGGACTGGACTCAGTATGAGCGGTTCGCTTCCTGCCCACTGGAATTGTGGGAAGGAAAAAAATGTAGGAAATTTTTACGCTCTACTTTGAAATCTCAACCAAACCTGGAGGGTTTCAGCAAGTACTTTATGTTTTAGTAAAGAAAACATCTGACAGAAAGATTCATGAAATGAAGCAGAGAAGTTTGTGAAAATCAACATTTTGTCCAGAACTGTCCTGTCGTTATTTTAAGACATATTTTATGTCAGAAACAATAATCTGGACATCAATAATCCATATAAAAAGTGTTTGTGGGTTTTGCTAATTTCAGCTCAGATTTAAAATCCTTCCTCTGGTTCTCTGCTGTTGGCAGCAAAGCGTTTCTGGCCTCTGCTGTCCACTCGGTGTCAATAAGCGCCTCACGTTTCTGCATACTACCTCTGAGCTAATTTCCAGGAATGACAAAGCAGATAGATGAGCTTCAGTGGGGAGTATGCAGCAGGAGATATGAAACACAGCCACTTATTTCTAGCAGCTCGGCGGGTCAGGAGGGCGGCGCTCCGTCTCCCTCGTGTTCCTCACCTGGGATGACTGAGATGGTTTTGAGCGCGCGCAGCACCCTGAACGTCCTTAAGGCTGACACATTACCCAGGTCCACAAACTCAGTGACATATCTGCAACAAGCCGGGAGACACAAGCACAAAAACAGACACACACAGAAGGATGTGACCACATGGAGCAACGAGCCGACACGCAGGGAGAATCAGAGAGACGGAGATCCAGGCAGAGACAGGAAGAGCTGTGGAGGCTCTACAGCCGCATGAGGAAGGAGAAATCAGACAGAAAAGCTTCACACGATCAAGACTGGAGGAAAATTCACCGCAGGCTGAGAGTTTCATCCTCAAAAATAAATATTCACAGCAGATGCCATCTAACTTTTGTTTGCTTTTGGTATGCTGATCAGATTATTATAGTTTTGTTATTTTGCTGCTGATTTTGTGAGCTAGCAAACCGCTAATTAGCAAGATTAAGCTAAAAGTGTTAGCTCTTTTTTATTTATTTATATTGAGTTAAATGTGTTGGGAAAGAAACATAAGATATTAAAATTTGACAATAAATAAAAATATCCATCAAATATTACAGTTAGCTAACTGTAATTATTATGTTTTATGCTAGTAATTAGCATAAAATCATAGCATATGATGTTCAGTTTAAATGTACCTGCTAGCTTAGACAACAAAGTATTAAACTATATATAAAGGATTTGTTGTTCACTTTTACTTTCAACTGATAACTGCAAAAATATTAAACACAAATATTTAGTATAATACAAACTAACCGCACATATGTAGAATGTGTACAGAATGAAACAAACTGTCTAAAATGATAACATGCTCTTTCACTTGTAATAAATGTTTAATTGTTAACTTAGCTCCCAATTAGCTCATCAGTATTTTATAGCCAATCATTTTATCAGCCTGTTAGCTAGCAAAATGGCTAATTAGCAAAATTCACCTGAAACATTTCTTTGGAATAGACAGATTTAAAGATTTAAGAAACTTTAATACGCATTTTAACTGCAAATAAAAACATTGAATGTGCCGGAAAAATGGCAAAAATAGATAAAAATTCAAGCAAAATTGTGCATTACATGCTAAAATGAATCATCATAAAAATAGAAACATTTTCATTTAAGGATTGTCTGCATAAAAAAATCTGATTTATTACGTATGTGTAACTATTGAGGTAATCAGATTACATTATTTTCTTAGCTACTCGCATTTTATTACATTTTTAGCAAACACTTAATCCAAAAGTTAGCATCACAAAAGCAAACATTTATAGGAGTGAAAGGAAAATTTGTAATAAATTCCAGAGCTAGAGGAATATTTCCTTCGTTCTCCAGCTAATGACCAGGTGCTCAGCTTAGCTTTATCTGACTTTTCCTTCTGTACTGTTCCTTTAAGACAGATCAGGTGACCTGTGACCTCTGACAGGGCGGACAGTGGGGGGAGAGCAGGTAGGCTGGAGCTGCAGGACATGGCAGACACGGACGGACAGCAGATGACGTTCACACTAACTCTCTGGTGCTCTTTGAATGAGCTGCCCATGTCGCCCCCTGGTGGTGAGGCCTTACCTGGGATGACTGAGATAGTTTTCAGGGCTCTCAGCACTCTAAACGTTCGCAGCGCCTGCAGGTTTCCTACTTTGATAAACTCTGTTAACATCCTGCAGGGAGCAGGGCGGTGGTTTCCAACAAACGACAAAAGAAGACAAAGATAAGAAAGTCTAAAGATCCTCTTAGAGTATAATTTCTAAATATTTTGCCTCTGATTGGTCATAAAGTAACGTTGACCTGCAGATCAAAGTTTGAGACATAATGAAGCTACAGCTGTCATGAGAACACGGTGGAGGTCCTGTCATGATCTGGGTCTGGTATCCAGGAGCATTAGTGGCAGTCATTAAACTTTATGAAACAATTATATCATTAAATGTCACATAAAAGGCCAGAACATTGAAAGATATCACACCAAATATCGACTTTATTTAAAACTAAAGTAAAACATGACCCTTCTTGTGGATTTTTCTTATTTTCTCACAAAATGTTTTCTAAATATGAAATTTAAGTCACATTTAGGAGGAATTTACATTTTGAATACTTTGTTATCAAGCAAGTTTTATTTATAGAGCAGTTAGGCTAACATGAGAGTTAGCTTAGCATAGAGGAGTGGCATTATTTTTAAAAATGATTTCAGAAGATTGGAAAATAAAATGATCAAGGTAACTGAAATGTTAATAAGAATATGTTTGAAGAAAAATAAATTAAAATGTATTTTTAAATACTAAGCTATTAAGTTTCATGCTAAGTTTTTCTAAGTATTTTTGTTTATTTTTACATTTGTTATGCTAATGATTGCTAAGTTTATGTTTATCACTTTTCTTGCTGTGTTTTAAAGTGTTAAAAGCCAAACAGTGTTTGTTTTTAAATAGTTGATGGTGTTGAGCTGTGATCTGCTCTGATGGAACCTGTGGAGGCCGGCGCGGCGCGGCGCGGCGCGGCGCGGCACGGCGCGGCGCGGCACGCCGCCGGCCTGTTGGGCCTCAGTTAAGCTCAGTCATCTGATCCTGGAGCTGCTAATGGATCTGCATCCCGGCTCCGATTTCAGCAGGTTTGATGCTGCAGTGATTTAATCACAGTGATGGTGACAGACGGGCCGGTTCCACCGCTCCGTAAGCGACCTGCTGCGTTCCCACGCTTCTCCCCTCCGACCGGTCCGGTTCTGACCGACCGGGTCAGAGCCAACGTTCCTCCATCAGAGGAGGCGTCTCTGAAACGTTTCACTCTGATGGTTACGCTGCGGGTCGGGCATCGATGTGGCGACTCACCGCCTGATCCCAGGCTGCAGCGGATTCCCATCAGTCAGAGACGAGGTCAAAGGTCAGGCTGGGGGAGAAAAAGCCTCAGAGCTGAAGGTCGTTTTATATTTGTCAGCTGAGTTCTTCCTTCTGTTCACTTTCTGCTGAATTCCCTTCAGTTTTATTTTCATATTTCAGAGAATGAGCCAAAAATCCTTTACAGGCCAAATCCCAGAGGAGACGAGAAGATCAAACATGTCTGATCCCCTACTCCAGCAACTCTACTTACAACCAGACAGAGGAGCAGCAAAAGCAAAGGCGGTGGATCAGCAGAGCTAGATAAGAACTGATGGAGTCATCCAGATATTGAGCTGTTAGCATGTCAAAGCAGCCGCAACATTCTTCAGTCAGAGGTGTCTTCATGGAGGTTGTAAGACTGACTGCTACTGGACTGAAGGTGATCTGAGCCCCAACATTTCATTTCTCTTCAGGATAAATTAATTTATCTGAACTCAATTTTTCATCAAAGCATCGTTTAAAGATTAATTACATCAGAAAGTTAAATTTTTCCTGAATCAGTTTTTATTTGCATTATTTTTCCAGTTTCTTCACAATCACAGCTTGATGTGATGCCGGTTCTGATGGTTCTGATGCCGGTTCTGATGCTGGTTCTGATGACGGTTCTGACGGTTCTGATGACGGTTCTGATGACGGTTCTGACGGTTCTGATGA
>NW_015112877.1:336095-337153 GCF_001443285.1 Poecilia latipinna | reverse complement strand
TAACCTCCAGTTTCATGTCCACATGTCCGTCCCCTGTCTCCCTGTCCAGCGTTTTTCCCCTCAGGACATTTTTCTGCCGCCTGTTTTCTGGGTTGGTTCTGAAGTTCTGAAGTTCTGCAGCCAGAGTTTTTCCTGACGCTGCAGGAGCTTTGAAACTGACCAGAGACGTGAAAAACTTTCTAAAGTGGAGCTTAAAGAGGCGAAGCGTCAGAGCAGCTTTCCGCTTTAATCCCATCAGAACGACGACAACGGAGCCGCCGCTCTGCTGGCTCAGCTGCTAACAGCCTCCAGCTCCTTCACAATAAAAGCTCCTGGAAAATCACTTCCTGTCTCACCTCTCCCTTTAATCTGGTGGTTTTTATAGTTTCATTAAATATATGTAACAAACTCATAGTTAATCTTTACATCTGCTGTTTAATTTGTTTGTGAAGCTTTAAGTGTTTTTATTCTGTTTCTTTATGGATCATATATTCTAGAAGAAAAAAAGTAAATTAATATTTAAATGTTTTTTAATGTTTTGCTTCTACAACAGATTTTCTCTGCCAGAGTTTGGGATATTTATTGTTTGAGAATTTTTATTTTGTTCCAGATGCATTAAAACTAAATATTCACATATTTTATAGAATGAAATCTTTCACATTTAATGACAGACATTAATTTATATAAGAATAAAACAGTTTTGTTTAAGTCAATTTCTATTTATTCATTTTGATTCTGAATAAGAGTTTCCAGCTTAATTTCTCAGCAAATTATTTATTATTTAAAGTCATTTTATTCCTAAAGTTTATATTTATATTAAATATAAACTAATATAAATATTAACTAACCCTGAGCCATTTTACTTCTGTGTCTCAGAGTAAAAGAGGAATTAAAACAAATGCCTGCCGCACTTTTCAGCGTTTTCCTTCCAGACATTAAACATGTTACAAAGTTTAAAGG
This sequence comes from Poecilia latipinna, assembly GCF_001443285.1. Taxonomy (NCBI): domain Eukaryota; kingdom Metazoa; phylum Chordata; class Actinopteri; order Cyprinodontiformes; family Poeciliidae; genus Poecilia; species Poecilia latipinna. Next base: position 336,214 of record NW_015112877.1, on the reverse strand, counting down.
GTGTGAATAATTCTGCTCTGAATGTTCTGGTTCTGGTTCTGATCGGATCGGCTGGAAGGAAAACCTTCCAGGACTCATTCTGGTGTGTGTGTGTGTGTGTGTGTGTGTGTGTGTGTGTG
>NW_015112877.1:318004-331298 GCF_001443285.1 Poecilia latipinna | reverse complement strand
TGTGTGTCTCTGTCTCTGTGTGTGTCTCTGTGTGTGTGTGAGACTCACGCCATGACGATGACGCTGAAGTCCAGCCAGTTCCAGGGGTCCCTCAGGAAGGTGAAGGGCCCCACGCAGAAGCCTCTGGCCAGGATCTTGATGAGCGACTCGAAGGTGTAAATACCTGTGAAGGTGTACCTGGGCGGGCGAGCGAGGGCACACAGAGAGGAGAGAGAGGAGGAGGAATAAATAAGAAACAGACGGATAAATATTGATAAAAGCTTCTGCTGAACATCCTTCACTTATTCATCTTGTTGCAGCCATCAAGTGAAGCGGAGGAAGACATGAGGACAGAGAGTCACGTCAGGCTGAAACTTTAACGGACGGGTCCCTTTAAGGGCCAAAAAGCTCCAACCTGAGGAGCTGCAGCTAGCCTGACAGTGTTAGCGTTAGCCTCAGTTAATCTGCTCAGCCTGATGGGTTCAGACATGTTTCCTCCAGACTCTGACATTTGCAGCCTGACATTTCTGCTGCACATGATTCACCTCTGACCCGCCTCAGCGCCGCCACTTCCTGTTCATTAAACACATCTTCATCACATCGCCACATCCTCTTCGTCCTCATGTCTGCAGACGGGACGGTTCTGGTACTTACTCCAGGTACTTGGCCCAGTTGGCCGGCTCCGACATGGCCATGAAGCAGCAGTTGGTCAGGATGGTGCACATGATGAACAAACTGAACAAAGTGAGCAGGTTAAGGAGGAACAACGTCTCACATTTAACACAGGAAGACAAAGACCGACTCGTTTCTATGGATACCGCAGTGAGTCAGCCCTACATGCACAATCTGGGGGTGTGTGCGCTCATTTCCAGCTGGGATCCCCAACATGAGAAATTCAAAGTTTTCTTTTGGAAGTGGGAAGTTTTCTTCTTCTTTGTTGGTTTTTAGTATTTTTACTGATGTTTGTTTTTCTAACAGGAAGCAGGAAGTGAAACCAGCCCAATGCTAGCAGGCCGAGATATTTACAGGGCAGCGGCTACAGTCTGTCCCTGAGCAACGTTACTAATGTATGACAGGACATTTAGAACATTAGGATGTATAATAATAATAGTAATAAAATGGAGATCTATTTTCTTATTTAAAACTAAGACATTCCCTCCACAGTCAAACTGAATGGACCACATTTCACTCCCACATTCTGGATTTTCAAAATAAATTTACGTTTCAATTCAGAATCCAGTCGTTTTTATTCATAATATTAAATATTAACTTTACACAGTTAAAGTCATTCAAACCTCTTTAGTTTTGGCTCATTTGGTTTTTCAGTTTGACCAAATTTTTACATTTTCAAAAGTATTTTTTCCAACATTTAATGTAATTTTATTTACTGTATGAATGAAATCATCTTACCTTTAACTACCTGCTGGTCAGTGCAGACAGGTGAAATCAGTTTTGTTTAACAGCTGACTGCTGTTAGCAGAACATGAATCCAGTCTGAAGTTTCCTCAGAAAGTCAAACATGTGAGAAGCTAAAAACAGGCTGCGGCTGCTGGTTAGTCATTGGTCAGAGTTCGGCACAAAGAGAAAAACAATTACTCTGAATTTACAGTCATTTTCTGTAATTTGCAGCTCTTAGTCACGGAGGTAAAACGTCTTTGCCGTTTTGTTAAAATTCGGGGAACTGCAGCTTTTCTCTGAGTTTCAGCTAAACTCTGACATATAAAAGCAGCGCGTCTGATTTTAGCCGTCAGTGTGAGGAGTTTACCTTCCACGTCTCATTAGAGCTAAATAAAGATGAAGAGTCCTCGCTTCCCTCTGATTCCTGCCACTTTCAATACAGCAAATTAATCTGCCATTAGCGCCCCCCTTGCAGGAGAGCCCACTCTAATCATGTCATAATGGGGAGTGGGAAGTTTCCAGAGTGTCAGCAGCAGCAGAACAGGTTAAATATCACCTTCACCTGCCGCGCTGGGTGGAGGAAGCCGGCGCAGCCGTCAATCACAGCTATAAATGAATCATAATTATTGTAATTTGGCAGAGGGAACATGCTGCCGGAGCGAGAGCGGCCCAAACTCAAAACTTGTTGACTGAGCTGCGGCTGGCAGCTGGTGAGATAATACGGTTAGCGCTCGACAAACAAACGTCCCCACGCCGCGCAGCCAGAGGCTAATTATCAGCTAATGGTAGCCCTGATGCTGTGGCCCTCCCAGGCCACCGTACAGCTAATGTCATTACACCTCCCACTTCCTCCACGGGATCCATCTTCCTCCCACTGCCTCATTCCACTTCTGATTTCCACAGATTCTGCCATCTTTCCCCTCCAGGCGACCCGATCAAGTCGATGTTTCCTTTGTCTTCTGGGTTAAAACCATCAACAACCAAGAAACGGGTCAAACTGAAGCTTCAGTTGATAAAAACAATCTAATTTTATCTAAATGTAGGTGATAAGAGAATCAACTGTAGGTAAGATGCTGATTAGACATAAGCGCTCACCATCACCCCACTTTGACAAAATTAATTTTCCTTATAAGCTCTAAACATTCTGGTGTTTTTATTGCCGTGGTGTATTATGTGTCTTTACATTTTTCTGTCTATGAGGATCATAAGTCTGTTAAATCAGTCAAGCAAATTCACCCTTTGTGGCTTTTCAGGTTCTAGCTGCTAGCGTAGCGAGGTGAGCTGCAGGATGTTCTTCCAGGTATTTTTGGGGGAACCAGCCCTTTAGGGAGGAAGAATTTTAACATGCTAAAGTTTAGCCCCGCCCCCTGACAGCAAAGTGGGCGGAGCCAAGAGACAGTGGGAGGCGGGGCCAAGTGTTGACATCAGAATGAGGGAAAACACCCATTAGCTTAGCAACTTCTCAAGCTCTTTAGCAACTTTTCTTCAAAAAGCCACTCATGACAGATTTAGTTTTCTGAGTTATCAGAGACGTTTACAGCAACGTGAAGCAGCAGTCGCTCTGAGCGAGCAACAGGAAACGCTTCCAACTCCTGACTTGCCACCAGGGGGCGTGTCTGAGTGAGAGGGTTTTATCCCCAGACTTTAGGGTTGACCCCAACCAAGCTGCTGGATCCAATAGGACAATTAGACTGCAGTAGCCACCGTTCGCCTGAAGAGGGCAGCAGAGAAGGAAGAGCTTTAATGCTAGTGGCTTTTTTGAAAATAAACTGGCTAAATATAGCAGCCAATTCAATTCTCTCATCCTGCTCATTCCTACACTTGGTCACGCCCACAGTGCCCGTTGGCTCCGCCCACTTGGCTGGAATTTGTCAAGGGGCGGGGCTAAGCTTTCACAGAGTTTCGATACATTTTAAAATGAAAATATCAAATCATTTTCTCTGGGAAAACTACGTTGTTTTAGTTGTTCGGGTGCAGTCTTATTGTTTAGATTTAATCACCTTGTGATGGTTCTGAAAAATGTTAAATATAAACTATAAGCTGAATATTAAAGACCCAACGGGTCAGAAAACCTGCATCATGTTTTCTTGTGTTTTTCCACTTTAACATCCTCATTTAGTATTTTATGGCAGAACTGTCGTTTAGTTCTGGTTGTTTTAGTCTCTGGTTCTGCGGTTTCGGTTGCCTTCCTCAGAACCAGAACCTCCATCCCGATTGTTTCTCACACCTCCGGAGACGGGCGGTCAGCGCCGAAGTGACGGACCCGTTTGGATGGGTTCTGTCAGATAAAAGTGGTTCTGATGGAGAATTAGTGAGTGTGTCCGCGGATCACGCCGCAGCCTGTCAGGGTGGCGCCGCCGCGGTCGGGCAGTGCTCCAGAACACACTTCATCCTCCACAAACACTTCTAGAGCCCAGACTGAAGGTCCACTTCACTCATTCACACACACACACACACACACACACACACACCTCGCTGCCGACCTCCTCACCCGCCGATCCCCGTGACGACGGCAGCGCGGCGGCCTCCAGCAGCAGCCGCTTCCCGCTGTAAAAATAGCCGGTGAGGATGGAGGCAGTGGAGGTGTGAAGGAACGTCTGACATGTTGGCTGGAGCCAAAGGGGGCGGGGCTAAAGGGGGAGGAGCTAAAGGGGCGGGGCAAGCGGGGCGGGGCCAACACACCACAGTTACCATCAACATCTGGCCTGAAGCATGAAGGTTTAACGGTGAAACGAGCTTTCTTTACATTCAAAGGTCAAAGGTCACACAATTTGATTTTAGAGCCAGAAAATGAATTCTTTAAAGAAACACTTTAGAGCCTTTTTATTGGGTTCTAAAGTGGATCAAACATAATTAAACCACAGAATCGAAGCGTCTACAACAGGAAGTCACTACCATATATAGACGCTGGCGTAGCCTTTATGTAAATGCTTTTTTTTCCTTTTCTTTAGTTAAATCATATTAAAATTTTCTGTTTCATTTCAACTAGAATCACCAAAATTATTTCTATTTTCTAAAAGCCTCATTTATTAAAGCACAGTTTCCTAAACTTCACCATGTCAAGAAATTCTGTTTTTATGATTATAATTAGCAGAAAAAATGCATCTGATTTAATTCATCTGTAATTTAAACATTTTCAGATACATTAAGTTCTGGTAAAGACAGGGAGTCGGGTTTTATCCTCAGACCAGCTGCATTTTAACCTGAGTGTTTATTTCTGTGTGTGTGTGTGTGTGTGTGTGTGTGTGTGTGTGTGTGTGTGTGTGCAGATCTGCTCTGATTAAAGCCGGTCGATACTTCCTGTTTCTGTTTGTGGTCGGCGGGCGTTTCGTGGCGATACCCGTCCGTCAGTCCGGTCTGGAGTCCGTCCAGGTAAAACTGGTCAAAGGAGATTCCTGGCCGTTTTCGGCAGCAGCGCTGCGATTAAAGCGCCTGAGTGACTGATGATGTGTGGGCCTAAAAGCTCTGAGACATTTTTATTCTTCTAAATGGGAGCAGCGCTGCCAGCTTTTGTTTTTATTTTAATGAAGTGTAATTTTTAAAAAATCCTCTACATTTTATTTATCACCCTGGAATTACTTCAACTACATTAACGGCATTTAATACGAGTTATCAGCAGAGGAGGGATTTATTATTTTCACATCATGTCTACTGAGCTCAGTTCAACAGCAAACATTTATTTTATGACTCCAGCAACATAAAATAACTAATATTCAAACAAAAGGATCCAGTCGTGTCGAATAAACAAACATCAGCAGCTGATTCATAAACAGAGCTGAGCGTTTATCAATTATCCAGAAAAATTTATCGTCATAAGAATTTTGATTTATCGTCACGATAAATTTTGATTAAAAAAAAAATCTCACTAAAATGTTAATTTTACTATTTTTCCATTTTTTTCCATGAGAGAATCAATAAATATCAGTAGATTTGAAAGTATAATTAATTGCATAAAGTCTCTATGTGGAGTTTATTGATTTAAATCACTTTTCAACACCATCATTTATGTTTGTGGCAATTACATCAAAAATTTCAACACTTTCATTTTTAATTGCATCTTTTATATTTTTTATTAACAAAAGTCCAAAGAGGAACCGTTGTATCTACATGTTTCTGGTACCCCCGTAAATCTGACGCACAAGCAACATCCGCTAACAACAAACAGGGAAACTGAGCTGCTGCTTTCAGCTCCCTGGGGTTTAATTTCTGCTTCTACATGATCTGATGGAAAAGACTGTGGTTGTGCTAAAAGGAGTTAGCCTAGCAGTGAAGCTATGCTAGCCTAAAATAGCATCTAAATGCTAACATGTAGATTCAGAGGCTCTGAGTCAAACCCTCTGAGCACCCTGTTCCCCTCCTGGCCTGTGGGGGCGCTCACATACGAATTCAAACTGAACCAGAAGTCACTTCAACTGAACCCAGACCGAGGTTCAGAGGTCGATTAGCATTCACACCTCACCAACCAAACCGGACTTTTCTGCATCCTGAAATAAAAACATTCGTCCTGCAGAACAAACTGGTGGTTTTCTTCCAGCTACATCCAGGCAGAGCCGCCAGCCTGCTGAGCTGTTAATGTTCGGAGGAAAGAAAATAGATTTGTTTGCAGCCATAATTGAGCTTTTAATGGGATAAGTCAGTGTGCTGGTGTTTCAGCAGCAAGTGCTTTTAGAAAAAGTAGCTTAATTATTTTGTTGATTAATGGAGGAAATGCACTTACATCACCATCTATTCGCTGCCATTTAAAGGCAGCGCTAATCGCTGGGCTGGGAGCAGAACAAGTGACTTTATCTGAAATTAAAAGTCAGCAGAGATGTTTGTGGTCAGTGGAGATTAGAGTCGGAACCAGAATCTGTTTCCTGATGTTTGAACAGCGTCTTGTTTCTGCATGTTTGAAAACACAGATGGACTAAAAACCAGGACATTTACTGAGCCGATACCTGGGAGTAAAATCTGTGAAATGTCCCTTTAATCGTCTAAATATGACCGTCCGTTCTCTTTAAACTCCAACACAGATCTGCCTCAACAGATCAGGTCCAACCGGGTTGAGTTCTCACCAACCCAGCCTGACTGACCTTTGACCCCCAGCAGAGTGAAGGATATGAATGGACCAGGATCCGGATGGCGAGCCTGCGGATGGGGTGGAACGGGCTGAACATGTAGAGCGCCGACGTGGCGCTGAAGCGGAAGATGGCCTTCCCTTTGTTCAGCACTATGAAAGTCTGCCAGAGAAACAGAAACGCTTCACTGCAGAAACAGCAAATACTACTGCTCCACACTGCAAAAAATGATTTAACCGTTTTCTTCTATAGGACCCAACCTGAGCCTTAGAAATCAAACAATCACTTCCTGCTGGTTTTATGAGATAAACATGAATGAATGATGGAAGTCAGGATTATTTGGATGTTTTGTGTTTGGACTCATTCATCAGAACAGGCAGATCTGGAGCCACCAGCTGTTCTGTCATAACTTCAACTAAAAGTGATAAACAATCATTTAATATTTTACACACAGATATAATAAATAGTGCAGGTTTTAGCAGTTTTTCTCTGAATAATTGCTTTGAATTTCAAGAGCAGAATTACGGAAGCCTTTCACTGCCAAAACCGGGAAATAAATTCAGGATCTTGTGAAAAGCTTAGATTTGTGTCTGGTCAGAACCATGTGGACAGGACGCTACCCTCTGGTCCCTGAAGTAGTAGGGGTCGATGTCCTCCAGGGGAACGCCCACCAGGTGAGACGGGATGTCGGCAAAGATCCGGGGCAGCTGCTTCCCCGCCTCCAGGTCGGGCCGGGGCCGGGGCAGCTCCACATCGCCCAGGTCCTTACAGACAAAACAACATTTATGATTATGGCGTTTCGTCTGCCTTCATTTTGTTTGTATTTTCAGTGAGGGAACAGGAACTTTCTGTTTTGGAGTAGAACTGGTAAATGCGACCCGAATCCGATTTACTTTGCTCTTATCTGATTTTTTCAGAGAAACCTAAACGGCCCAGTTCAGATCTACTCGCCCCAAAAATCTGCATACAAAGTTCCTCTATATGTGGAACTAACTCAGATGTCGCATTTTATCCGACTCTTACGTTACTGATGCGTCATAATAATAAAACAACCAGACAGTAAAACTGGACATGAACAACGGTTCGTCTGGTTCTGATCTGGTGACGATGCTCTGAGAAAATGATAAAATCCATCCACAGATGGCGGCGGCGGCCATCTTTACGCTTTCCGACCCCAAAGCGAGTCACACAGAAGTCGCATTTAATGAAATGTATGAAATACTACACAAAAAAACAAAATTAAAAGAAAAATTAAATCGCATTTCAGCCAAAAACTCTGAATTGAGCGCTAACGTAGCATCAGTTAGCTTAGCATCACAATTTGACCCAACAAAACCAAAATCCTGGGTTTTAATCTGAGCGAAGTTGGACCTCCACTTTCTTCAAAACAGACTAAATTTTGTGTCAATCAACTCAAATATGTTTGTGCAGCAAACATTTTCATTTGTGTTGCTTTTGATGATGACCTCTGACCTCGGTGGAGGGCAGCTTCACTCAGGAACTAAAAGGTTTCAGTTTTAAACAAAATGTTGCCTCCAGATTTCAGTGGAAAACATTAACAGGTTTAACTACGGAGTTCACTAATGTTTATAAGAATAACTTTATTATTTTTCATTTACAGATAATGATGGATGTTAGCCAACAATAAAGGCTAACCCGGGTTAGCTGACAACCCGTTCAGGAGGTAAACTGGTTACTTCCTGTTTCCGTTTCTGGTTAGTATTCCCAGGCGGGCGCCGGCCCAGGCGGGCGCCAGGCGGGTCCATACGTACCTCCTGGTACTGCTTTTTGCGTCGGGCCTCCTCCTGGGCGATGCGCTGTTCGATGGCCGCCAGGGAGTCCGGCGTGAAGCGCTTAAAGCTCTCTGGTCCCATTGGAAACACGTAGCCAGCCATCTTCTCATCCTGATCCTGCTGCTAACTGGCCCGGTATACCAGCTGCAGACACACAGACCACACGCTTAGATGTCCAGCATTTCTTATCGTTATTCTGCTTCCCTCTTCACCTACCGAAGCATGCCTCAAACAGAAACAAAGAGTATTTTCACATTTTTATGCCTTTGCTCCAGAAACGAGCCTCCTCCTGTAATCGGGTGTCAGACTGTTCAGACACCTGTTGAGAATATTTGGGATCGTTAAATCATGAGATGAGGAGCGTTTGATTCGAGGACCTGCAGAGTGAGGATGATTTGGCGGTTTCTTCTCTGCCAGGTTGATTACGTCCTCTGAGACGGCGACCTGCCGCTCAGGACGACCCACAGCATCGCAGGCTTCGTCATTAGAGCCGCACTCAGAGGCTCCAACAGCCAGCAATCAGCCTGAGAAACTCATCTACCTCCTCCTGACGCTCCTTACTGTACGCTCTGGGTTCCCTTCGTTTCTGAATCATCAGTTGGTCTCTGTTCCAGTTTCAACAGGAGATCCCATAAAAGCAACAACTGTCTGCTGAATGTATGAATGTTACAGTCAATAATCTGCAGCTTGGTCTGTTTTAAGCTGCCGTCGACTGTCAGGGGGCCAGGAATCATACAAACAATTAGATTTAACTTTCTAGCAGTGACTGAAAAGATAAATAAGTACAAACTGTGTAGTAATTAGATACTAAAATACCTGTTAGAGGAATAAATGAAGCCTGAATATAACATGTTAACACTAAAGGAATGTTGATGCTACTTTCTGGGTTGCATATTTTCACAAATATGTAAACATCAAAACGCCAAAGATTAGCAGCATTTTAGGTAAAGCAGTGTAACAAATAGTCATTACTTATTATACCAGATAAAGGCTAAACTAAACTAGCTTCAAACCTGCGACCGCTGTTATAGCTGCTATCATTTGGCTACTATAATACCTGCTAACATGTGGAAAATATATTACCTGCTCACCTGCAACAACATTAGCTGCCAACCTGTCACCACTACAGCAGCTACTAACTGATAGCAAACATATTAGCTGCTAATGTAGCAACTATAATAGCTGCTAATTTATAGAATCTAACAGTTGGATGCTCTTATAGATGCTAACCTTTGATATACTATAAGCATATCAAACTGACTGACCTGATAAATGAGTGATTTCTACATTAGCTACAGCAGCTGAAAGATCCACAAACCCTCGTTTGGCTTCCTGTTTATCTGCTGAATATTCAGAAAGTAATAATCTGTTAACTTTTACTGGTTCATTTAGAAATCCCAGTGGACAGTAGTGGTTTACCGCAGCCAAGCAGAAGAAAGCGAAGCATGCTAGCAGCTAATGCTGTTAGCTTCAAAAGCCTAGACTGAGAGTGTGTGAGTGTTTAACAGGTGTGTGTCCAGGCCATCTGCTGCGGAGCCTAATCCAATGATTGGACAGGCCTCGTTTTTCAAGCCTTCATGCATTTCTTCTTCACAGCTCTCAAATCTGATTTCTGCAGTGTGTGTTTGTGTCCACATGAAAGGAAAAGTTGGCTCTGGTTCCTGTTCTTATCAAATGCTGTCATCCACTCAGTCACACACACACACACACACACACACACACACACACACACACACACACGTCAAGTACAGTAGCTCCTGATGAGCTCCTCAGCCCTGCTTTCCATTCTGCTGCCACACTTTGTCACGTACTAAAAGCTCAGGACTCATCAGGGAAACAATAAACCTGCTGAAATTATCTACAAGCAGCAACATGACAGCAACGATAAGGCAGTCTGACTGGAAGATACACTGAATATTATATCACCACCTTCCTAAACTAATGGCCAAAAAATGAATTATGTTTATAAATATTCAACCAAGTCCAGTTGAAAGCCAGAAAACCAGAGATTAGCTTGTTTTATGCTCAGTTACCATGGCAACCACCATCAGCTCCAATAGCTCTTATTTAACTTTGATTTATCTCTTTACATTTCATATATCTATACACTGACGAGGCGCGTTCACTAATAGAGTGAAAACATGTGGCGGGCTTCCTAGGAACCAAACCGGCTGTTCCTTCAGCTAGCCTTATGCGTCGGCCATCTTGGATTTTCAGCTCATTGGGTTTGGGTTCAAATTCAGGGTCAGAAACATTCAGAGATCACATTTTAATGTTTATTAAGTCACTGTGATGCATATTCCCCAGCTCAGACTTTCCCAAGATGCATTGCAGGTAGAAAGGAAGATTTTAGTAATCTGAACAACGGCAGACGAACCAGGAGTTTTAAATGTTAAATAGACTATCTTTAGCATTCTGCTAGTTACACACTCAGACACACCAAGAAATGTTCAACTCTCCATGTCAGAAACAATAAGCTCCATTTTACTTTTTCTGCTGTGAACATGAACATTAATGTCTCCAATTATAAACATCAGAGCTTAAATAAGGTAAATCCTGCTGTTGTGTGTAAACTGTTAAAAACTAAAGGAAAACTAAAAACCAAACCAAACTAAAGTCAGTTTGAGGAAACCAGAGATCCAAATGTTTGTTTTTACACTCAAGAATAAAAAATAAAGTAGAAACAGCCTTTATTTTCCCACAAAGGGAGAATCAGGTAAAAAGATTCACTGAAGACGTTCTTAGTGTTGGATGCAGCTTGTTTACTGCTGCTTCCAGGCCCTGCTCCCGTGTGTGTGTGTGTGTGTGTGTGTGTGTGTGTGCGCTCTTCCTCTCATGCAGCCTCCATCGGGTTCTTTAGCGAACCTCCTCCTCTCTCTGTTTCCTCTCATCACATCGTGTGACTTTAACCTCTGGAACAAACTGATCCTTTTTACCGACAGCAGGTTAAATTTCATTTAGTCCAAATTCTGCAACAAAAACATCCAAGAGGCTAAAAACCCTTCAGGAATGTTTTAGATTTATGAAAATTGAGGGTTTAAGTTCCAGATCCACTTCTGTGATGATTCCTCTGGTTCACATTCAGAAATCATGAAACCAAAAACCGACCGCCAGAAGAGCATCAAACACGCAGTGAGACACGGTGGTGGCAGCAGCATGTTGTGGGGTCACGTTCCCCAGATGGAGCCGATATGAATGAAACGGTTTGACTGTAGAACTTCATCTCGGCAGCAGAACCAATCAGAACCTTTAAATGGACCCATAAAAACAAGAACCATCAATCCGGGAAAAGCTAGACTTTCAAAATAAAACTAAATCCAAAACTAATGGGTCGGATGCAACAATGATCACTGAGAAACTCAACTGTGATAAAGACGAAACAACACATGATTCAAAAGCAAGAGATCATAAAGAAAATCAGAAGTACAAGCTTTTATTTTGGTAGTCCACTTCCACTTATTGATACATAACTAATTATCTAAACAAGCTAATTAATTAGCTTGTTAGAAAACAAGCTAACTATTTAGCTAGTTAGCTAAAGATTTAATTGGTAAATTGAATAATATGACTGAAAAATGAACTGCCTTTGTTTCTCCTAGGAGGGCTAAATAAATAAAATGTTTATTTTTTACAGTGTAGCTTGCAGACGGGCTCCCACGGATCTGCACAGCCTCTAAAGGGAAGTTCTGCTGGTCCGGTGGACCGGTCCGTAATGGTTCTGCTTCACATCGTTTCATCTCAACCCGTTCCTCCTCCAGAACCAGGAACTTCCTGGAAGCTCTGTGCTGCAGTTTGGAGGCAGCACAGTTAGGGGGCGCTGCTGCTTCCCTGGCTTATTCAAAACTTCCCACTGGCTGGTGCTTCAGTCTGACCAATCAGATCATCAGAAACTGAAACGATCTGAATAAATGTTGACTCAACAAGACAAACCGATCAGTTTTAGACTGAACTGATGGTACCCTGATAGGACCCAGCAGGACATGTATGGACTACGCGGTGCGTTCGAGGTCCCGTGTTTCAGTGGGAAAACGCAGCACCTTCAGTCCAATTAGTCTGAGAGGAGAAGGTGCGTTCGGTCACGGCGCTGCCGACCCGCCGGACATGAATCAGTGGATCCAGGCAGGACGCCAAACCCGGCTGGCAGAGGACGGAGGGGACCGGGGCGTCGCCATGGCGATGCAGAACGAGATTCCCCCACATCTGCTGATGTAATGTTCTGCAGAACCGCTGCAGCGTCACCACTCCCTCCCCAGCAGCACTGTCTCTCATCCCATTTTACTTACTGCTAAGTTTGTTTCTGAGTAAAAAGTTGGAGATTAGTGGCACAAGGTAAAAAAGAAAAACATTGTTTAATTCCTAAAATTTTCTAACATAAATTTGTTAAGTTTGTTTGAAAACACAAAAAGTCTCTATCTAAGTTGCATCAAGGGGCCACACAGCTACTCCAAGGGCCACATATGGCCCCTGAACCGCGCTTTGGACTCCGAGTGTTTCTCATTCAGCTGCAGATCTAAATGATCTGAAGAATCCCAAAGAAAACAGAACCGATAAAGATCTACACAACGAACAAGGAAATCCAACAATCTGGTCCCAAAGTTTCAAAATGGCGGACGGATGGCGGCGCGTCAGGACTGTCGATGGATCTGCTGCAGGATTCCATCTCAGAGAATCACGTCTCATTAGATAAACCCTTCATTTCTGTGGATTTTCCTTCTGTGAACAAACTGAGCCAATGAGGAGCTGAAGATGATTTATGGATGAAACGTCTCAACACTGATTGGTCAGTTAGACGACCACATCCTGATTTAACTGAATAAAACCAGGTTTTTGGTTTCCTGTCTCTCTCTCTTTCTCTGTTTTCCTGTCTCTCTCTCTCTGGTTTCTTGTCTCTCTCTTTCTGGTTTCCTGTCTCTCTCTGGTTTCCTGTCTCTCTCTCTCTCTGGTTTCTTGTCTCTCTCTTTCTGGTTTCCTGTCTCTCTCTGGTTTCCTGTCTCTCTCTCTCTCTGGTTTCTTGTCTCTCTCTTTCTGGTTTCCTGTCTCTCTCTGGTTTCCTGTCTCTCTCTCTCT
>NW_015112877.1:312744-313780 GCF_001443285.1 Poecilia latipinna | reverse complement strand
CTCTCTCTCTCTCTGGTTTCATGTCTCTCTCTCTCTGGTTTCCTGTCTCCCTCTCTCTCTCTGGTTTCCTGTCTCTCTCTCTCTGGTTTCCTGTCTCTCTCTGGTTTTGGCCATGAAGCGGCGTCCTGCACGGCCGGCCTGTCAGAGCCACTCGGATCAGTCGGTTCTGCTCCCAGAGGGCCTGACTGATCGGGCCTGACTCATTAACTCGGTGAACACTCGGACCTGTGTGACTTCACCCTGCAGACCAGCGCGGGCCAGCGTGCGGCTCTCTGCGCGTTAGCATCAAGACCGTCCTGCTGCTCCTCACCTGTCCTGACTCATCGCAGAGAGGAGGCGACTCCAGGAAGGCTGATAACTCAGAATATGAAGAAATCAGATAAACTTAATATATTTTTATATTTTTTCTCCAGTTTTACCGTTAAAATACGAGTAAAACTGAAGGTTTTCCATGAGTTTGATCAAACCTTCTTGCTTACAGAGACACGATTAGCCTGATGGATGTCAGCTTCACACTAGCGACTAATGGAGGTGATAGTTTCAGGTCATGTGGATGACCTTTGACCTACATCCAACCCAAACACAGATGGTTACACAAAGAGGCGACACTGAAGATGAACGGCGCTTTTCCACCACAGAAACATCTCCAGACCTTAAGCTAACAGCGTAGCAGTGGTTAGCTTCCTGACTAGCTAGAGCTTCACACAACGCAATGCTTTCATTCAGAGAGAAAATTATCTGCTGATGAAGTCGGCAGGAAAAGGCGCAGCAACAAGTAGGTTATTTAGCCTGACAAAGAGCAAACACTGTAGTTTCATTTTTAAAGTCATATTTTCATTGTGTTTTTCATTCATTCAGTTTCAAACTACATATTTAGTTAGCAAGTTAAATAATTAGCTTCAAATAAAATAACTGGCAAGCTAATTATTTAGTTTTAGCAATTATTAAGTTTTAGCAATTATTTAGTTTTAGCATATTTAGTTAGCAAGTTTAATATTTAGTTTGAAATTAAATAGCAAGCTAGCTAATTATTTAG
>NW_015112877.1:299954-309350 GCF_001443285.1 Poecilia latipinna | reverse complement strand
TTATTAAGTTTTAGCAATTATTTAGTTTTAGCATATTTAGTTAGCAAGTTTAATATTTAGTTTGAAATTAAATAGCAAGCTAGCTAATTATTTAGCTAATACATAAATTAACTTGCCGATAACCAGAGGTGGACTGTCAGCAAACACAATACTGGATTTTGTGAACATTTATAGAAAATAAATATTTAGTTTGAAGCTAAATATAGAATTTATAAAATAAATATTTAACTTGTTATCAAGATATTTAGTCATCAAGTTAAACATCAAGCTTACTAACAAAATAGTTAGCTTAAACTAAATATTTAGCTTGATGCTAATGGTTTGAAGCAGGTTATGACATCATACCGGCCATACTGGTTCCTGTTCGGTACCAGGACCTTCCCATCAGCCTCGTGTTTTTGTCCTTATGGGCCACCGTACTGGATGCTTCTAGACTTTCAGAATATCAAACTCCTGGATCGTCATCAGCTTTACTTGCTGACAGTAAAAAAAAAAAAAGTTTGGTCCCATTGGGACAACGTGCGTTTCCATGGCAACCCAGAGAGTCATTTATCCCAGAAAGGTCAAAACATGCAGACAAAAACAAGTCAACACACAGGGAGCACGCATCCTCATTTCTGTATTAACCGGCTCTATTGTCTCAGCTACAGTCCGGACTGATTGTGTTGGCTGAGGTTATTAACACACACACACACACACACACACACACACACACACACACACGTGCGCGTACAGGAGCTGGCATCAGTTCATGTTCTGGTCAAGGTCGCGTTGCAGATAAAATGCTTTATGGCGTCGTTAGACCCTCCAGGAGGAAGAAAGACGCTTCACGTCCAACAAAAACCTCCAATAACAGCTTGAAAGGACCCATCTGAACATTTTCCACCTGAAGAAAACGTTCTGAAAGGAAAACAAATTAGAAATGGGATTCACTTCTGCAGTCACACGTAGCTGGACGACGGCCCAGAGTCCTACAGCCTGAATAAAAGCCAGAACCAGAACCTGCAGAACTCATCATATTCTGCAGCTCAGACGTCATAAACTGGGCACCGTGTCCTGGGACTAGCATCAGTGTTATTATTAGCATCAGCTGCTAGCCGCCGCTAGCCGCCACTAGAAACCCTGATGATGAACAATAAATCCTTCATGTTTGATAAAAACAAAAGCTGTAAAAACATTTAAGATGTTTTAAGGGATTTTTTCTGATTTATATGGCACTCTCAGTTGGATTTAGGTCTGGACTTTGACTAGGCCAGTCTAACTCGTGAATTTACTTTTATATAAACCATCCTATAAGGCTGATTGGTTCAGAAGAACAAACACTGACAGGCTAGCTGTTTGAGCTAAACACTGTAATAAATGTGAACTTTGACTATACTGTACGATCATAAATTTATTCAGCCTTTTTTTTCATAGGCAACGTGCAAAAAATGAGCTTTTGTTTTAGACGTCAACCAATCTGTCAGCCTAACTGACCTCCTTTGTTAGCAAACAGAAACACATTGAGATGAATAACAGAAAGAATATTTTTCTCTTTTATAAATAATATTTATTCTCTTTTATTGAATCTTTGTTTTGTTTTTTTATCTATTTTTCCATATTTAAATTCCATGAAATATTTAGAGACCTATTTAAGTTGTATGAAAATTGATTAACAAAATTGGATTTTCAGGGAGAAGAGGGCAGTGGGCACCCCAAGGCACCTCTTAGCTCCACCCCTGCATTTAAAGAACTTCTTAAATTTCCCATTTTTTCGGCTGTTTTTGCATCTTTATTTGCATCTTTCCATTCTCCTCTTCCCTAAAACTTCTTGTCTTGGTTCCTTTAATAGTTTTTCTGTTCGTTTACATCGTTATGTCTTTAGTTCCTTCCATCTTCACCTCCTCTGTCCTCTGCTCCTATCTGAACATCATCTATCAGGTCGACTCGGCTCGTTTTCTCCTGGCCGTCTCATTTTGTCGCTGTATTTTTTACCACCTCGGCCGCTGAGGAAACGTGCAGCTGTCCATCTCACAGATTTCTGATAACCCCTGAAGGTGTCGTCGCCCAGGCAGGAACACAACGGCACGACTGTATTTACTACAGATTTAACTCTGCTGTTTGGAGCGTGGATAATAAATTCAGACGGAGGAGCTGCAGGACGTGAATTGATAAACAGAGAACAACAGGCTGAAATAAGAGATACAGACACAGAAATAGAAAGCTATGTGTCCTTGCATGAGTTTGCATGTGCAGCATGCATGCATCGGTGTGTGAGTGTTTGATGTTGGAGCCGTTTCAGTGAATAAGTACAGAGGAAACCGGCTGTTTTCCTCCGACTGGATTCTGGTTGAATCATGTGCAGAATTATCATCCAACAGAGAAACATTCAGGCTCATTAAAACAAAAAACATCAACGGATCTTCAAAATAAATACTTCAAATAATCATGTGAGGGTTAAAATTGTCTCCTGGACTCTGCAGGTCTGAAATATTCCCTGAAGTTCATTTATAAATCCACTTAAAATTATAAGATTAAATAAATACTTTAAACTGGATGCTGATCTCACCTTCATTTTGTTTTTCGATGCGATCTATGACGTAAACACGTAGATATTAAAGCGTTCGCTCGTTTCTGAGACGAACCGGAGAACATGCGAACCCCAGCTGGGCGCTAACAGTTTTCTAGCAGCGAGGTAACCATGGTAACCACCATAAAATACACTGGAAACTAAACAAACATGGAGGAAAAAATGAAAAACATAAACACAGACTGCGAGTGGAAAGTGGGCAGTAATTTGGTATCTAGAGCAGGTCCATGAGTTCATATCAGACCTGCAGCTTCACCAACACGCATTTATCCAACGTTCCAGATGTTCCCTGAACGCATCGCTGTCTCTTTCTCTGCTAGAAAACACAGAACTCAAAAACATGACTTTTAATGTTTGGGTTTCTTTAACTAAAAGCCAACTGCGCTAACTCTAAAGCACTAATCGTCACTGCTGTCAGCCAATCAGGAGGCTGGGAAGGAGCCAGGAAACTAACAGCTGATTGGCTCAGAGGAGAGAAAGAAGAAACCGTTTCATACGAACTAAGAGTGAGAAAAAGTCAAAAACAAAATAAAAAGTCTGGAAGATTAAGAGAGAAGAAGAAAATATGGAGAGCAAAGAATGAACGAGCTAAAGAAAACAGAAGAAGAAGAAAAGTCATGAATTAAGCAACAGTTTCATCTGATGCTAAAGCTCCAAACAACAGACGGCATTGTGGGTAATTAGCCTCATCAGGCTCAGTAGAAGAAGCTTCTTCACTTTAACCTCTCTGTGTGTGTGTGTGTGTGTGTGTGTGTGTGTGTGTGTGTGTGAACAACTGAAGACAAAGAGGACGTCTGAGTTGGACGTCCAGCTGGCGTCTCTCTCTGCAGCTGTTTGTCTGTTCAGCCTGATACTGACACCCACACCAACCTGGCAACTCACAGCAGCAACCTGGCAACCCGCGCTGCACCTTTGTGCTGCCGTCCCAGGGGGACGGGGACGGGGACGGGGACGTCCCTCTGGTGTGTTTGGACAGAGAAGCAGCTTCAGTCTGAACATCCAGGAAACGTCTGCTTCCTCCAACAATAATAAATCAATAAATACATTTATGTTTAATAAATAATTCACATTTCGATCTAAGGAGTTACAGAATAAACCTAAAAAATATATTAAAATAAATTAAATCTGACCAAGAATAGTGAGAAATAAATATTAAATATTTACTCTTGTTATTGTGATTGCACTATGAATATAATTTATCAATTATAAAATTATTATTAATATCAGTATGATTCTTATGGTTTGTTTCTAAAAACTAATATTTAAAAAATTAATAAATTCTATTTACAGCTTTTTATATGTGTGTAAATCTTTAATATTGAGATGGCTAAAACAATAGAAATAAACAAAAATATCTCATTTAATAACATATAATGGATAACTTAACTAATAATTTGTAACAATTAAACTAATAATTGAATTTACAAATCACTGTTTTTACTGTTTTTTATTCTAGAAAAAATAGAAAAACTCTACATAAAAATGTAACAACATTTTTATAAAACAAGTAAGAATTATTTAAAATTAAATTAATAACTATGGATTAATAGTTTGTGTAAAATTAAATAAAAACTATGTAAAAAAATAAATAAAATAAAAAAATGAAATTATTAGAAATTCTTGTCCCAAAATCCCCGATTAAAGAACGAAAATGCAGAAACGGAAAAAATAAAACTGAAAGAACTTCATAATCCATCCATCCATCCATCCATCCATCCATCCATCCATCCATCCATCCATCCATCCATCCCTGTTTTTGCTCCTCCTCTCCTGCCTGCTATCCGCCCCTCCTCTTCCTCCACCTTCCTAACATTTCTGTCGTTCCTCCTCTCCTGTGTCAGCGCTCCGTCGCTCAGCTGTCACTTTGTCACACACACACACGCAAACACACACACACACCCAGAGGAAATTACCAGCCTGTGGAGAGAGACCTCCCATCTTCTGCTTGATGTTGTTTCAGTCTCACACACACACACACACACACACTCAGAGTTATGTATCAGTGACTCCATGCAGGGACAAAGCTAAGTGTGTTTATTTCTGGTCTCCAACACACACCTTGGTGACAGGTGTGTCCCGCTGCTTTGGGCCTCAACCCGACTAGAACCGGCCCAAAAGAAACAAACACTCCACCAGCTTCCTCCTTTCAGCCGTGCTAACAGCTAGCAGCTAATGCTACGTTGCTACGGTGATTACCGCCGTTTCTGGAGAGCCGCAGCGTTACTACTCCCCTCACACAGGAAGCAGAATCACAGGCGGTCCGAAAGATTAAACAGAACCATCAGGTCCAATTTCTCCAGAACCAATCAGAACCAAGTCAACTGGGAGAGTGGGCGTGTCTCTCTGCTCTCTGATTGGTCAGAAAACAGGAAGAAAAATCTGTGGATGAACTGGATCAGTGATCCAAATGATAACAGAATCAGGAAAGTCCAAGTTCCTGCTACCCGGCTGACCTCTGGACGGCGGTTCTGATGGTGGAGATCCGGAGGTCCAATCAGGACGGGTTCCATCCCTGATTCAGCTAAAAAAATAAAACATCGTGTCTGGACCGATTTGAATCCGCCTGATGTCTCAGAAACGTCCCGTTCCACCTGAACTCTGACCCGGCGCCAGGTTCTGCTGCGTATTCAGGCCGGGCTTTAGCCTCATCATCACACACACACACACACACACACACACACACACACACACCTTCCTGCCTTCATTAGGCGTCAATATTCAGGTTCGTTTTAATTTAGCTCCAAAGGAGGTCAGACTTGCGGCTCATCACCCGTTTTAGCTTCGTCACTTCCAACCGTTCTGCTCCAGTTCTGCAGCAGACAGAGGAAGAGGAGGAGGAGGAAGAGCTTCATTCACATGATCTCTACATGTTTGGCTCCTGGAAGAGTCTCAGTGACAGGAACCAGCCGATCGGATCCGTCAGCTGAGGATTCATCAGAACCTTAAAAATTATAAATATTTAATAAATTCTGATGAATAAAATTAGAAAGTCTGGATCAAACTGTTTCCACCCAGTAATCATTTTCCTAGATTTTATGATTTGTATCTAAATGAAGTTTAAACATTTCCAGGTTTTTGTTACTCATTTAAAATAAAACTAAATATTTCTTTTTTTCGGGTTTTTGGGTATTTTTACATCTTTACCTGTTTAAATTTTTAATGTTTCAATTTGGATTTTTCTTTAGATGTAGACAACTTTTGATTTAAAAAAAAAGAAGCTTGGCTTTCAAAATGTGAATTTCATGTTGGATCATCTTGACTTGAACAATGTTAAACTGGAATAATTATCAGTTTGTATCACAGCTTTTAATCTGATATTTCATAGAAAAACTTTGACATTTCTCAGTTTGAAAAGTCAAATTTCTGCCTTTTGAAAATGTTTTTGAGTTTTTGGCAGAAACTTGCAGAGTGAAGCAGAATAATCTGCAAGCGAACAGAAACCTGCCTGAGTTTGTTCTGATCCGGTTTGTCGGTTCTGAAAGCTCATCCTTCCACAGAATGAAGGCAGAAAAACATCGTCTGAGTTTTTATTCTCAGAACAACAAGGACAGGAGGATAAAATTAGACGCATGATGGGTGAAGCGTTTCCACGGCGATACGCAGCAGAAAACCTGCAGCACAGACAAACAGAGGAACCGTTCGGATCCGGCTCAGAGGTTCTGGACCGGATCAGAGCTTCATGTTTAGCTCCTTAGAACAGAACCAGACCAGAACCGACCCAGAACGGGTCCAAACTGCAGCGCCATGGTTCTGCTGGCCACTCTGTGCAAGAAATGAAACCGGACTTCCTGTTTGGAACCAGGAAATCGACCAGAACAGAACCGGTTTGGGTTTTAACATCGCGGTCCGATACACTGTAAAAACTAAACGTTCCAGAACATTTCTGGTTTAGTTTCTAGTGCAAGTGTCTCCTTACACTCAAAAACTAAAATAAAACATTTTTAGAAATAAAAGTTTGAGTTAATTCAATGATTCTTTAAAAGTTCCAGTTCCACTGGCAGATTATTTCTCATACCAAACAGGAAAAACATTTTGTCATAGATGAAGAACTTCTTGATGAGTAGAAGCAGAACACCATCCCTGTGGCTAAACACGGTGGTGGCAGCATCATACTGTGGGACAGGAAGCTGAAGGATGAAGGAAAATCCCCATCAGTCCTGGAAGAAACTGGAGGCAAAGCTTCACCTCCCTGAAGTCCAGACAGCCATATTATGGGATGGAGAGGAAAGCAAAAGCACTCCACACTTTTCAGATTTGCTACAGTGTAAAACCTGACTCATTAAAACCTGATGGTTTCTGGTTCTGTGTGATCCAACATGTGGGCGGAGCTCTGGGGCTCATCGCCATGGCGCCCGAACCGGCCAATCAGACGTGCTGAAGCAGAACCCGGTCCTAATAGGAAGTGACCCGCTCAGCCAGGAGGGAGCGACCCGGGAGCAGCAGGAGGCGCGGCGCTGAGACGGAGAGCAGAACGGAGGAGACAGGCGGGCTGGAACTGGGTCGCAGCGTGTGTGTGTGTGTGTGTGTGTGTGTGTGTGAGAGAGGAGACGGGCAGAATCAATAGGAAACCTGTTAAGCTGATCGCCACGGCGATAAACAGGCTGGATGTTTGTTTCTCTGAACAGAACCGATCCTCGTTTCCTGACAGACCGGTTCTGAACCGCAGCAGAACCTTCTGGTTCTGGGTCCGATACCGATATCTGATGTAAATCCCGTCTGATCCGTTCGGGTCCACCGTTGCCATGGCAACCGCGAAAATGTAATCCGACTANTGATTTATGGTTAGTCCTTTGAAAAGTAAGTTAGTTACTTCACCGATTGCTTGATTAAAGTTAGTCCAGAAATTACAGCCAAACTTGGAAATGCTTTTTCTTACAGTGAATTTTAACATTTAAATTTAAAAACATTTCAATGAAAAACTGCTTCCTGAAGGAAATATGTGTTTAAATAATTAAAGAAAGGCCGTCTTTACAGACCCAACAACATAAACAGTTTTACACAGTGTTTTCTTTTTAAAAGCTTTAGTTGTGTTGGGTGATGGTGGAACTTTCTCTGCTCTACGATACTTAAGTCCATTTCAATGAATTAATCATAAACTATATAAATAAGATACATTTTGTAATCAAAAACACTTTTTGCTGTTAAATTATTGGATAAATAGTCATGAGAGTCAAGCAGCAGGTTTTCTGTTAATGGATGTTTCCTGTACGTCAGATTCAAAGTCGTACCAGAAACGTACAAATACAAAGGTTCCAGCTGGAATTTCAGTAATAAAAGAAAAAGCAAGTCACTGAGTTAAAATGTTTGACATGTTAAGACTCAACACAATCTGAGTTCCTCTGGCAGCTGAACTCACCAGTAAATATTCATGCTCACTACAAAGCAAAAGGTTTCATTTGCCACAGGGTAAAATCTGCACCATTTTTAAACTGCAGTCAGGGGCCACACAAACTCATTCCCAGGGCCACAGATGGCCCCCAACCCACACTTTGAACACCCCTGACTGATCCTAAATAGACTGCAGGAGGTTCAGAGTGAATCAAACCCACGAGACCAGAGGAGAAACTTCAGCATAAATATAAACGAGCTGAAAGCTGAAGATCAGGAGCGATAATCAGAAAATCCTGAGAGAAAAACAGAAAATCCTGAAAAACGAAAACGGATTTCTGGAATAAAATCACCTTTAACTGTTTTAGTCTCTGGAAGAAGAGGAGCGTGAGGCGCGCTGACTGGAGCTCCTCCATGTGCTGCTGGTAAATCATGAGACCCTAAAACAGAGCGAGCGAGTTCAAGGTCAGCCGGGGGTCGCTTCAGGCTGGCGCACGCAGGAGGCGCGTTGTGGTTCCGTGTGTGATTTTAGCGGCCTTTAATGGGCCGCTGCAGCTGTTCTTCATTAACCCTGAAGGTTTAACCACTCAGCAGGAGGCCGAGCTCACCTGCTGAGGAGCTTCAACCGGATCAGACTCGACATGAAGACACACTCCTTCCTCCACGTTCACACCGCGTTTAAGTCACAAAACAGCAGAAAACTAATAAAATAACATCCAGGGTCCATCTGGAGAAATCTGGAGTTTTCTACGTTTCACTGCATTTCGGTGCATTCATATCCAGAGTTCACACAGCCTGGGAAGATTTCTGGGTTTCATTACTTAGAAAACGGGATCATGATCAAATCATTTCCAAACATTTAATGTGGCTTCAATACGCAGAACAACAAACTGCGATCAGATGTTCAGGGTTTTCCAGTCAGAGAGAATCAGAAAGGTATCAGTCAGGAGAAGACCAAATAAAATCCCAGTGCTTTGGGTTTTTACTAGGGCTGTGTAATAATATCGATTTTGCGATATATATCGATATTTTCTTTCCTAGAAAAAAAATCGATATTCATCCACAAGTATCGTAACGTCCAACTGTCACCTTGCTCACTCACTGCTGCTTCGCCAGGAGAGTGATTAGGTCATCAGGCTTAGAGTGATTCCTTCAGATGTTAAGTGTCAGGGTTAAAAGGTATCAAACTATGCAGAGCAGGTACTTGGTGCACTTTATTTACTTTATAAATGCATGTAAGCTTCAGTTTGTACTGTTTCAACTAAAGGAAACATGTTTTCTCACCATTTCTTTGATTCATTTTGTCCAGCTGTCGACTTTAAGTCTGTGTCCATGTCCAACCAGAGCCAGGTATTGTGTAGTTGGTGCTTTTAATCAGTTTTCAGTTAAATTAATTCAATCCAACTCTATAACAGTCACAAAATATCACCAAAATCACTCTGTCCCTCTANAATCTTTCAGAAAATNGCAGTTCAATACAGTATTGAACTGTATCGTTT
>NW_015112877.1:298396-299944 GCF_001443285.1 Poecilia latipinna | reverse complement strand
ANAGTGTATTGAATTGTATCGTTTGATGAATATCGCAATATATATCGTACCGTAAGCAGAATATCGTGTATCGTATCGTGAGATTATTGTATCACTACAGCCCTAGTTTTTAGGTGCATTTTGATTACAAATATGAACGAAACTTTCAGTTAAAGTTCAACATTTGTGCTGAAGTTTTATCAACTGTTGACTCTGAGTAGCTATACGTTTATATTCATGCTCTTATTTTGAAGGGGGTGAATCTGTTGTAGGACACATTGTGTCATCGACACACGGTGGGGACCAATATGACTGAGGCTAGCACTTAGCATTAGCTTTCCCTGTTTACTAGCACTTTAGCATTATTGGAACTAATGTTTACAGTTAGCACTTTAGCCTTAGCATCTTCAAAATACAATGTTCGTTTAGCAATTTAGCGCTAGTAGATCTAATGTTTATAGCTAGCACTTTAGCCTTAGCGTCCTCTTAGTGCATCGCTGCAGCAATAGAACAACAAACCCTGAAGCTTATGGTTAGCTTCAGGGTTAGCTCAGCTAGCTTTTTAGTTAGCATTGATGACCACAGACTAAATCCCAGCAGATGTTTTTCCTCCTTGTGATCAGGAACTTCTCGGACCTGAAGGCGGTTCTGGTCATGGCCTGATCCGAGGATCTGACTCCTCCGGCCCGACCGGCTCTGATCCAGACTGGAGGTGCGTTTGATTCATGCTCCCGCGCAGACAAACGCCCCACATGTCCCGGAGCAGGTGGAGATAAGTCAGCGCTCAGCTGCTTCCTGTAAAATCCACAACACATGCCGCAGCAGCATCCTGCTGCGACCTCTGACCTCTGAAGCATCGATGGCAATTCAGAGCCGAGGCGTTTCTCTGGGAGCGCTGGGATCAGGTGATGGATCCCGGCTGAAGTGGAAAAGCCCAAATGAGCCGAGCGGGGTTTAACCCGAGGTCAACGACGGGAAGTTCTGACCCGTTTAACGGAACCGGTCCAGTCCGACAGCAGGACGTAACGGGACCGGTCCGGACGTAACGGGACCGGTCTGGACGTAACGGGACCAGTCCGGTCCGACAGCAGGACCTAACGGGACCGGTCCGGACGTAACGGGACCAGTCCGGTCCGACAGCAGGACGTAACGGGACCGGTCCGGTCCGACAGCAGGACGTAACGGAACCGGTCCGGTCTGACAGCAGGACGTAACGGGACCGGTCCGGTCCGACACCAGGACGTAACGGGACCAGTCCGGTCCGACAGCAGGACGTAACGGGACCGGTCCGGACGTAACGGGACCAGTCCGGTCCGCCAGCAGGACGTAACGGGACCAGTCCGGTCCGACAGTAGGACGTAACGGGACCGGTCCGGTCCGACAGCAGGACGTAACGGGACCGGTCCGGTCTGACAGCAGGACGTAACGGGACCGGTCCGGACGTAACGGGACCGGTCCGGACGTAACGGGACCAGTCCGGTCCGACAGCAGGACGTAACGGGACCGGTCCGGTCCGACAGCAGGACGTAACGGGACCGGTCCGGTCCGACCGGACCATCGGTGCAAAGA
>NW_015112877.1:292171-294045 GCF_001443285.1 Poecilia latipinna | reverse complement strand
AGTCCGGTCCGACACCAGGACGTAACGGGACCAGTCCGGTCCGACACCAGGACGTAACGGGACCAGTCCGGACGTAACGGGACCAGTCCGGTCCGACAGCAGGACGTAACGGGACCGGTCCGGTCCGACAGCAGGACGTAACGGGACCGGTCTGGTCTGACAGCAGGACGTAACGGGACTGGTCCGGTCCGACAGCAGGACGTAACGGAACCGGTCCGGTCCGACAGCAGGACGTAACGGGACCGGTCCGGTCTGACAGCAGGACGTAACGGGACCGGTCCGGACGTAACGGGACCGGTCCGGACGTAACGGGACCAGTCCGGTCCGACAGCAGGACGTAACGGGACCGGTCCGGACGTAACGGGACCGGTCCGGTCCGACAGCAGGACGTAACGGGACCGGTCCGGTCCGACCGGACCATCGGTGCAAAGACTGCAGGCCGATCCCTGATTACTGATTTTTAAAAGTCCAACCTGCTGATTCAGATTTTGGTCGATGCCAATTAGTTTTGACTGAAATGTTGGAAAATATGGCAACAAAAACAACATTAAAATTTATTTTTTGGAGTATTTTCACTACACTGAACTTTTACTTTTACTTGAGTAATCTTGTTCTAAAGTATTTCTACTCTTGAGAAAAATTTCAGGATTTTCTTCTCACTGAATGAAGAACAAACATGTTTTAACAGAAACTCAGCAGACAGACACACACACACACACACACACACACACACACACACACACACACAGTTTCTGTTAAAGTTTCTGAATTTGTTTTATTGAAAGAAACTGATTTGGAAAAAAAATTATCTTCCTGATTCTGATATTTTTTGTTTCTTGTATGAATTATTGTCAGTTTGGTTCTTAAAATACCAACATTTCTACATAACTTTATATGTTTTGGTCTGTCTGATTATGTAATCTTTAAATATTAAATGATTGGTAATTTGATCAGCCTCCAGTATCATTTCTGGGTCCACATCAGCTGATCTCATAAAAATAAGAAAATTGGCGCCGATGAATCGGTGCACCCCTAGTGACAGGAAGTTGATGGTCCAAACAAAATAAAAGCCCAGACTTTAACTGGACGGGAACTTAAATCCTGCAGAGTGATCCAGAGAGCTGAGTCAGCAGAACCAGACCCGGTTCTGGAGGTTCATCAGGATTTATTCCCGGCCTCCTTTGTTCCTGTGTAAGCCGCCGTCTGTTGCCGTGAACAGTCACTTTAGAGGATCGTTGACAGTGGATTACGGCTGACACATGCTGCTCTGGTATTTCTGCTGTGAGTCACGGCGGCGGCCTCTGGACCGCCAGCGCCGCCAGACGCCTTGACAAAAGCAGTCGGAGCTGGCTCTAAACGCCGCAGCACTTTCTCTGATTGTTTTATCCCATTAAAACCTGTCGCTTATGTAAGTTTGGAGCTGGAGGGAAGGAGCGTCTGAAACGCTGCGGCTGGAATATAATTAACTGCTTTCCTCTAATAACTGAATAAAAAGCTTTCAGATTTGGTTTGTATAATTAGCTGAAGTTGTTTGTTAAAAGCTCTGCAGACATGGACCTCTGAACCCGGTCCAAAACTTTACAGAACCGACTGCTGCCTATAAAAACATCACACACACACACACACACACACACACACACACACACACACACACACACACAGAGGGAAATCTAACACACTTATTGTCTTCCCTGAGGAGAAAATAACCACAACAACTTCACTGGATAAACATCATTAAGACGGATGGATGGATGGATGATGGATGGATGATGGATGGATGGGTGATGGATGGATGGAGGATGGATGAATGGATGATGGATGAATGGATGATGGATGGATGATGGATGGATGATGGATGAATGGATGATGGATGG